>NC_081186.1:91259189-91559189 GCF_029867415.1 Vicia villosa | reverse complement strand
GTCTCTCTCCACAAAAAGAATAAGACGAGACCGAGCAGACACATTAAAGAGTACAAACCTAAAATTTTGACCCGACCCACAAAAAAGTGCGAATAAAACAGACATGTTCAACGGATTGGATCTGTTTTGCCATCTCATATATAGACACAAAGCTCCCCCACAATAAATATCACCATTAATACAAGGGATTCTAAAGCTCCATGAATCTAATGGTATAGGGGATTCTAAAGCTCCATGAACCTTTCAATTTGAAAGGTAATTTACCACGAATCATTTAATTGCATTCTTGAGTTAAAACAAAAATTCCAAACTTTCACCCTTCATAAATTTGAAATAGGGGACAACTTCTCTACCCATCACAAAAAGTTGGGTATGGTACCTTCAACCAATCACAAGGTTACAATTAATATTAACTTATTTAATTAATTATAAAATAGTACAATTGTTTGTTGTTTTCAAGATATTTTACATTGAAGGTAACTTTACCCAACTTTTTGAGTTGGGTAAATAAGAATTCACCTTTGAAATAATTTGGCATTTTCTAAATAACTACAATTAGGGGATGTTGATGTGCAAATCCTTCAAAATCTCCTTAAAGTTACCGATTTGTTGACCCTTTTGACTTTTCTTTACATTTGAAGGAATAATTGAGATGATCTTTCTTGAACTAAAGACTTCATTGAAGAGCTATCTCTAGAGGAATCCATTAACACGTCGATAGCCATATGTGATTTCTCTTTCTACAATTTTGAATTTGATATTTTTGAACTACGTGATTGTAATGGAGTGTTCTAACTTCATTCTAGTGGTGACTTATATTGACGTTTCAATATGATTATTAGTTACAACTCCAATATCTAGATCTCCTCTATTTTCCCCTTCATTCTCTTTACCTTTTGTAGTAATATGGTTGTGCATGTATCATTATTTTTGGTTCAAGAAGTTGAGGTTGGAATTTCAATAGTAATAGTGTTAGTAAAAGTTCCATTTGTTCTTGAGATGAGTGCAGTAGCAATGTCACATTTTAGTCTCTAAATTCTTGATACTCACACCTTAAGTTCTGCCTTCATCTAGTTACTCCAATCATGTGCCACATTGTAATTTTATGTAGATAAATCAGAATGTACTTGTGTTTGAGGTCTCACTTGATTTTGAGTATTGTTATATGATAAATTCAGGTGATTCCTCTATCTTAGATTGTAAACGTTGTTGTGTTGTTATTGTTGTAGTTACTTATATAGTTCACTGACACGAGATTGATAAATCTATCCTCAAAATTTATTTAGGAAGAAGTATATATTTCTCATTTGTTTGCATTTAATTTCTTTATGATTTATGGTTTGATTTGTATGTAATAGCATTTTGACTAATGTTATTCTTGTTTTTTTAACACGCTTCTTATAACTCTTATCACTCTATGAACTCAAATGGTTGAACATGTCATTTCTACATTTTTATTTAATTTTATTTATTTGACTATTTTTTCTTAAGGATTAAAGCTTTTGTTGGGATGGTTTCACTAAGATTTGATTTGATAGGTTAATTTTAGGTTATTTCGTATTAATATGGTGAATACAAATATTTAAATAATACAGTTAATATTTCATTATATACATTCATTTTTATTTTAAAAGAAAAACTATGCAGGTTTACTTTATATTTTACATGTATTTTCATTTATTTTTTTTAGTAAAAAATCAATTTTAATATGTGATGAGATAATTTTTAATATGTGATACAATGTCTCTCAAATAGGTAAGTAATATTGAACCTTAAAGCTGGTTTATAGCACTGTCATTTAAATATTGAACCTAATATATTAAAAATTCATTATGTATGTCTTGCCCGGTCTTGAGCTCCAGAGCATTAAAAGTAAACTTAAAATTTTTTAATCAAAATTTGGATATTAACACATATACACCGACCTAATAAATCATCATTGGTTACATTTCTAAAACTCAATTTTAATTTTAAACTTCCCCTAATTATACCATGTTATTATAAATATTGTGTATAAAATATATTTTAATAGCATATTTGAAGGATAAAAATTTGATTTTATAAAAAATATTGGAAAGAAAATTTAAAACATAATATTATTTATATTTATTAAAATAGCTTAAATTAATTTTGTTATACTTTTAGATAAATAAAAATAATATATAATATTTGCATGGCAAAAATAAATACACAGATGCACTCTATTTTAATTTTTAAATATTAATATATTTTAAATTTAACTAAAATTTAATTCTAAAATTAAATATAAAACAGATTTATTATCCAGGAAAATCTTATCAACTGAAAAGAACATAAAACTAAAATAGATAATAATTGATTTTAGTCGTAAAAGACACAGTTATGATTGGATAAGTTTATGTTTCATTTAGATTTAGATATCAACTTATGATAAAAATAATATTTATTTAGAAAGAATTAAAACAACAGTTTGAGTTGTCTCATATTAGGGCAACATTGACATTAAGACACTTATACAAATATGTCTTATAAAATTTAGGGAAAAGCTAACATGTGTCCTAAGGGCACAAGTTAATGAAATATTTATAGAATTTTTTTCTTGAAACGCGTGTATTCAATGTATCGAAACTTTAAATTTGACTTTATTGCATTTAATTACATTTAACTTTTTCTAATTATAGTATCTTTAACATGTGCCCTTAGGGCACATGTTAGCATGACCCTAAAATTTAATATTAAAACATCTTACTCATAATAAATACATCTCTTTCATAATTTTCAGAAACAAGAGACAATATATTACAAATATTTTAATTTTATAAGAAAATACATCTTTTTCGTAATTTTCAGAAACAAGAGACAATATATTACAATATTGTCAAACATAACTTTTTTTTTATGAATCAAACACCATTTCAAATTATTAAACATTTTACTCAACCTAACTCAACAATATATAAAATTGAAGAAAAACAATAGAGAAAAAAAAAGTGAAAAGACTATATTTCATATTCTATAATTCATATCTATATTTTCTAGCTTTGGAAGAAAAATAAATATAATAGTAAAAAATAAAAGAATTGAAATAGAAAATAAAATACTTATAGAATTTTTGTAAAAGAAATATTAATCTATAAAACTCAATACTAAGTACTAAATGTGAAGAGGTATTTATATAGTACAACTTGCACATGTATTTTCTACTAATATGAAATTATTCATAATTTGTACATTTTTTACACAATCTCATAATAAATACATGTGAACACTTTGTATAAATGTTAGAAAAAAAATATTAAAATGTAGTATATAGTTTGCATGATATTTATGCCACATGTAAATTTGTTATTTCTATGTGTGATCACACTTTGTGTAAATGTTATAAAAAAATACATATAGTTTACAATTACATGCTATTTATGCGCAACATAAATTTGTTATTTCTATATAGTTATATGGCATACATAATTTTTATGTGTTAGTAGTAACTATTCATGATCATTTTATTTTATGTCAAGAAAATAAATTAAAGATTAGTTAAATATGAAAGACTTTAATATGTGTTGAGTCTAGCCACTAAATTACTATTTAATATTTTGTACTTTAATTTTTCTTTATTTTTCTAAAAAAAAAAAGCTTTTAATATATAAGGTAAGCCTTTGCTTTAACAACCCCAAAAAAAGTTGATAATTCGTAAGAAATAAAAAATTGTACTTAAGTTCAGGATGCATTAGACTTGGGTCCATATTAATACATTTACCTTTTGTTTTAGAAAAAGACAATGCTAACTAGTGTTTCGGGACAATGGTTAAAAGTTTGAAATTGTATATTTTGTTTACTAAATACTTGTATTAAATGTAATGAAAATTAAAATAATTGACTTTTCTAAGATTTAAAAGAGACATCTTAATGATGCACTCTTATTTTGTCAAAATTTAATCCGAAAATGCATATGAGGTTAATTCGAAGAGGCATCTTCGTAAACACTCTTAATTTAAAATTCAAGGAATTTTACGGAGATGCATCTCCAAACGCTTTTATTTGATATACTCGTGCTAGACTCTTCCCTCTTCCCTCTTCCTTCTTTTATTTTCTACAAACTAAATAAAAAAAACTCCATGAAGCGCATGAGAAACCCGCTACTAATGCTCCTGTAGAGAGTTACCCAGGAGACCCATTTGAAACCTCCTTACTTCATCTCTATGGAGATTCTGTTGATAGGCATGTTTAAGAAGGCGAGGTATATTTATTTACTTTTGCATTTCATCTTCTTTAAACTAATTTAATTGTGACTGGTGGTGATATATTTTTTACAAGAGTACCTGTGTTTGAAATCCGTAAACTAAGGAAGATATTGAATTTGGAACAACCCAAAGAAGACTGGATCCAAGATGTTATCTGCTACTCTAGGATTTCCGGTTTATGTGTTGCTGCGTACATGACTTTAAACCATGGCATGCAGACGACATTTGTAGAGAGATTACATTCAAAGATGTCATCTTTCCACCTTCCTTTTGGCAATATTACCATCACTCTGGATGACGTCTCGTGCATCCTACATCTTCCCACTAGAGGAAGATTACTGAACCACAAAAGGCTCGATCGAGAGGAAGCCAACGACATGTTGATTACATATATGGGGGCTGACCCAATTGAGCATGCAAATGAGGTAGCTGACACAAGAGGTGCTCATGCTAGATTCAAAATTTTGGGAAAACTTTATAAAGATCATATGGAGTGGACTGAGGATGCTGAAGGTGATGATGATATGCAGGTTGACTGTCACCGACAGTGCAAATTGAGGTGTTACCTCTTGTTTTTGGTTGGCACGTCCTTTTTTTAGACAAAAGTGCAACTTACGTCGATATGGTTTACCTTAAATACTTCATCGACTTGGTTACAATTCACGAGTACAACTGGAGGGTCGTCTGTTTGATCTACATGTACTTAAAGCAAGATAACGATTGTCTTTGGAAGACAAAGCAAATGACAAGAAGTTGCACGCAACTTACGATAATTTACTATTACTAATATTTTCATAACTCTTTTGTTACACTTGTTAAAAATATTTTATTATAATAATTTCCCGGGATGGATCCTCTTCCACTATCCTCGCACATTTGAGTTTGACCCAGTACTCAAATACACTAAGGACTGAACACGTGCTTGCACATTTGCGCTGCTCAGGGGGAATCGGCTGATCAAGCCATTTCAATTGTATTTTGGCCTTCATGTAGTAGATGACATTTCATATTTAGTAGTTTATGTTGGTTGTATTGTTTTTTTTTAGTTCAAAACAAGTTATGGTTGTGAGCATGTTTTGATTTTAAGTTAATCAATGTGTGATTTTTTTAATGTATGTGTAGCATGTTTGAATCAATTATTGTATCCGTTTTTTAATCTCTAACGTAAAATAACATAAAATATAAATTGGTCTAAAAAAATTGTCAATATGGAGACAATGTTGGTACCTTGAAAGCATTCAGAGGATTTTAAAAAATGCATCTCCAAAATATCCCTTAAATAAACCTTTAAATGACATCAGAGAATACTTCAAAGATGCATCTTCGAAAATTTCTCTGAAAATTACAAAAATGCATCTCTAGATTAAATTTTTCCAAAAATGGAGTGTTTCTCTGAAATACGAAATTTTGTGTGCTTTAAGATAAAATGCATCTTCAAACACATGAAAAGTATTTTTCAATTTCCAGAGGTCTGAGGCACATCCTGGACGAATCATTCCCATAACAATTTCATTAAGATCCTAAAGCAATTTACTAAAGCCTAATCCAATATTCTTTACATATAACACCTACAAATTTCTTTTAAATAAAACCTCACCATTACTTTTTCTAGAGACTTCTCTCTTAATCTTACTTAATTTAATTCGAAATAACAAAAACTTTATCAATAAATTGATTCCCTAAATTCTCAACTAGAATCAAGATTTTGTTAAATCGATATGATACATCATAAGCTTATTTATCTCTATCTATAAAGCAGTAATCAGACAACCCCATAACAAATCACAACCATTCCTTAATTATATCACTCATTATCATGACAATTACTAACTTATAACAATTCTATGTGAATATTGAAATTGTTGAGAATAGAAAAGTTTACCATTGAGGGGCCCTATAGCACTTGTTTTCCAATGGATTTTTATGTTATCAAATCTAAGCTTATTACTTGTCATCCAAATTTTCATTGATTATATAACTCTACAACTAAAATCACAACCTGACATTGAGAGGACCAATCATTGTCAATGAGACTGCAAACTAGTATTCAAAAATAAGATGTTCAGTGGTTTTAGCATGCTTTCGACATAAGTTGCACATAGATGGGAGATGCAGACCTCTAACTGCTAGGCTCGGTAACTTAAGAGTGAAAACCTTGTGGTGAAGAATTTTTTCGATTTGTAAGAAACTGCGAATATTCGTACAACACAACTTGCCACAACAATTCCAAGGCATGCAGATTATTAAGTTTAAATATAAAATACAAAAGTCGAAGATATGCAATACAGCTTTAAACAAGAGAGACACTCATCCAAATCAACCGAGACTACTACACATACAAGTTAATGCCTCACAGTGTATCATCTATATTCTTGAAAATTAACATGACCGGTTGCTTGAGCATGCTCCGCTGCCTCCTGAATACATTCGCACAAAAACCAGAACTCAAATCAGAATCAAAAGAATTAATAAGACAGGCAAGTAACACATATATAGAGAATCACAAATTTAGTGGCAGAAGTAGCAACGCGGCAGAAGAATTTGCAGTTTTAAGAGAGTATTGTGAAATTTCTTTTAAAGTAATTTCGGAACTGAATTGATGATTTGTTCTTATTAATACATAAAGCAAAGAATCAGGTACTGAGGAATGACCTTCTGACCAATAACTCCAATTTGGCATACCCCACAGCGCAGAGTGAAGTTGGCGGTGTCGGTGAATTTCCGTTTCCTGAGAATGAGCATCCATAGCATTAGCACGGGTAAGGGACACTGGAAGCCGAAATAATTCGGAGACACAACTCAACATGATGAAAAAGATTCAATAATAATTTGAGACTATATACCTATGTTGGTCTTTAATAAAATTTATCGCAAGCTGCTCAACAGGTCCAATGCTTCTGGAATTTTGTATGGCAAATATGGTCTGATCAAAATCCTCGGGAGCTTCTTCAACGGGAGACATCTGACACATACACATCATTAGGCAACATAAAAACTGAAAATAACTATGAAACTTAATTTTGTATGTTTAGTGTAGGCATAATAGAGAATCAATAGATGAGTAATAATTTCTGGTATATGAAATTACATACAGCTAAAGCATCGTAATGGAGACCATCGTATATGAGCATCACCCTTTCAGAATAGTTACCTTCCTGTCAAAAGTATTAGGCAAAAAAGTGGACAGAAAGGTTCAGTTACCAGGGTTGACAACGTGAGACAAAATAGAACTGCAGCAAAATGTCTAACCTGACCGTACAAATCACACCGTGTTGTTTGGATATCATATGCTGCAATTTCGCGTCCATAATAATCTGCTAATATTGAGAGTTCAATTGCACCTTCACAACAGAATATACCTCCATTAGCACATCAAACTCCAAACTGATGAAAAACTAATATTGCTTTACTAAAGAGTTTAAAAGCCATTTGGTACGTATTTTATGATCATCAACCACAAACCTGGACCGACAAAATTAATGACTCTTGCCTATAAAAGTTTTTATAATTTAAAACCGCCAGGATTCGGTAGACAGGTAAACTAACCTCCCCATTTCTCTGGGTCAAGAATCCAGTTACAATATTCTGCATTTGGCTTCCCAAGAAATGCTTCAGAATATTTCTCGGGGTCACTTGCTACTGTTGCAGCTATAACCTTTAGCATGTAAAATGTAACAAAATGTAAGTCACAATACGTGAAAAATGATGCTGATAACACCAAAGTGAACAGATATTAGGCAATACAATGGTATAAAAGCTCCGTTCCACTGGTAAGTCTTAAATGATAGACAATGTAATTTTGTATACCAAAAAGAAACACATGGGCACTCCTCTAGTTGCAAGTAAATAGTAATTTTCTAACAGCATTTCATGGAATAGCGAGGGGATTGATGGATGAAAGTTATAAATTTATGACGGGTTGATGCCAATACCACGAGAACTGAGAATAACCTGAGAAGATGATAAACCTACAGGCAAAGCTTTATATGGTACTTCATAGTTTAAAGTTGAGTTTTTGCAAAAGAAAACATTCAAATGTGTATTCTTTATTTAAGGATGCTTCTAGACTTTTTATGTGAACTACAACTAAAAAGTAACGAATTCAATGGGTGAGTCAAGCTAAACATACAAATCTATGTACTTCATGCATCATTTGCATTTGTTGTAATGATTTTATTAATTGAAAAGCCAAATGAGGGTATCCCCACTTTTTTGTTAATTCTTAAAAATCACTAGGAATATTTGTCCCTGAAACAACAACAACAGCAACAACAACAACCAAGCCTTATTCCACTTAGAAGAGTCGGCTACATGTATCAACTTTCGCCATAATGTTCTATCCAAGATCATGCTTCTATCCAAATCGTTAATCTCAAGATCTTTCTTAATAACTTCTCTTATAATTTTTCTAGGTCTTCCTCTACCTTTAATTGTTCGACTTCTCTCAATCTAATCAACTCTCCTTATCACATAATCTATTGGTCTTCTCTCTACATGCCCAAACCACCTAAGTCTATTTTCCACTATCTTTTCTACATAGGTGTTAAGTTGGATATAACATTGAAATGTATAGTATAACACATTAACAAGCCAGAAATTGAAGGTTACATACTGAATAACCTATATCTGGTTTTCTACTTAAAAAACAACCAAATGGACACAACATGCATTGAAATGAAGCAATATGATAAACCTGCATCTGCTATACACTTTGCATATTCATAGCAAATAAAACACAAAAAAGAAACAACAATTACCTGTCTCAACTCAGCAGCTTTAGTTTGGTCACGATCCATAACATACCTGAATCAAACAATGAGAAAAAGATAATATACAAGTGGAATCATTTGTACATAATTTACACTTTAGGTTGAAAGAAGCATCCTAACACTTTAGGACGTCTCAGGCAATATTTAGATATCATGTAATGAACGGAGCGGACTGGACCAGAGTAGAACGAAGACTTCATTCCATTGTTTGGAAATTTTATGACAGAACAAGGCAAATTGTTCATTCCGCCCAAATCGGAGTGGAAGGAAAATGGTGATAAGTGATGGAATGGAATGAAATCCATACGACTCCATTCCACTCTGCTCCATCCGATTTTAAGTGATGCAAACAATGGAATATCATTCCATTCCATATCATTCCGCTTCTTTCTATCAATCCAAACAAAACCTAAGTGTCTGACATCAACCCGACCGCAGACACACAAACATCACATTAAATCACTATCATTTTCTTAAATTATTGCCGATAGCGTCGAGTCGTATCCAGTGTGCGCGTCATCGGTGCTACAAGGAAGAAGGTACTAACTTACCCAACAGCATTAAAGAGACAACTGTTATCAGAAGGTATGACTCTTCTCACAACAACACCATCCATGATGTAGATTGTTGATAGCTACCTGCAAAAAAATATATATATATATATCAATCACAAACTCAACCCTACTTCAAACATCAAATGAAACTTCACAAAACATCTTCCTAATATAACCATTTTTAAATCAATCAAAACTCAAAACAAAACCTAGAATTCTTAAAAAACAAATCAAGGTTAGAATTCTAACCGGCACCCAGCTTCAATTGGAAAAGCAGGAATGAAAAGAGCAGATCTAATAGGAAGAGGGATACAATGTTCTTGCGTGGAGGTAAAGTATATAATAGAATGAGAATCTAATCTTTAAAATTTTGATTTAAAAGGAAAGTGGTTTTGTGTGCGGCACAATTGATTAATGAATGAGTTTGAAGGTTACTTTACTTACCGTTGAGAGATTAAGGTTTCCTTTACTTTGTTCCTGCCTCCTAACATCATTCTGGATAGATGTACTTAATAACTTATGTTTCGGTCACTTTTGGAACATATATAATTTATAATATTTTTTTGAATATATTTTATGGATATATCAAATGATATTTATTTAATAATAATTTTCAATTTGAGGTAGCTCAAATTATTGATAATTAAAAATCAATAATTTAAAAAAAATTAATTTAATGATATTTTTTATAATATAGAATGATGACTTAGTGGGGGTCTTCTTCAATTTGGACATTTTCACGTGTTTTCTGAAGTCTTTTCGAGGGTGCAGGTCGACTATATTTTATGTGAAACTAATATCCTTTGAGTTGGTTAGGGGCAGAGAGGACGAGTTTTTTGGTTTTTACTAGTATGAACTTTAAATTGTTTAAATAACATCATTTGGTAATCTATTAACTTCATTTTGCTACGTTGAGTTTTCATTGTGCAAGGCTACTTCAATGTTAAATACAATGTGTGTAATGTTGCCCCTAGTGCGTTGAAAGATGGACAATCATTAATGATGTTATAGAAGATAAAGAACACTTCTTACTAAGTGTGATATGACCTCTTGCGTTCACTTGCTCAATCAAGAATTCAACTAGGCTTCTCGGGCAAGCTACAAACTCACAAAGGCGTCTCAATACAAGATGTTAGTTGAAATTCCATGGTTAATCATGAAATATATGGCCCTTTTGATCCTTTGCCAAAAAATGATGTATGGTAATCAGGGAATCTTCAACTCTCTGAACTACTTTTGAGTGTTGTTCAATTGTCTCACATATCTCATCCTAGATGCACTCGACTTCCCTCCTTTAGAGAATCTTATGGTGATGATGTTGAGAGTGTGTATGGCTAGAGGTTCATCCCTTTTGTTGCGTTAATCTATGTCTTCTCTTATAGGGGATCAAAGGGACCTCAACCTGCTTATTTTAATGGATAATTACTTGTGTCCATGTTTGTATCCATTTTACAGATTTTTATCCTATTTGTTGTGAGTATCTTATGCGGGTACCCATTGGGGATGTGTCTAATTATCATCCCTATTTGTACTTGCTCGTCGCAATAACCTTTTGGGCTTGCTTCTAGAAAATCAATGAACCAACTTTTGATGGATATCATAATATCTGGTGATAGAGTATTGAAGTAGGTTCATGTACTACCAAACTGAATTGTCCTTCAGAATGTCTAACATATATCTAACATGAGCTTACATTTTAGTGGTTCTACTTCTCCATTGTTGGTCATTTACATGTTATTTTTTTGTCGAAAGTTTTCAAATTAGGAATTTGGAGTTTTCTAAAACACTAGTTTCCAAGATCGCCTCACATAGAAGTTGAGTGTCTTCTAACTCGCCGACATGAGTTAAATCTAAATGGCTTTTATGTATTGATAAGCAATCATGTTTTCTAATCTTTCGTATGCATTTGTATCGTAATTGATTTGGTGTTGGTTTGTTTTGGGGACTTTGTTGCATTTTGTAGCTTGTTTTGTATTATGGGATAAAACACCTTAATGCTTACTTTTAGTACGATTCTCATTAGGGGTGCTCGCGGTGCGGTTTGGGCGGTTTTGACGAAAAAAAATCATCCGAACCGCAAGAGAAAAAATAGTGCGGTTTGGTTTGGTTCGGTTGACTTTTAAAAAAAATCCGAACCAAACCAAATCAAACTAATGTGGTTTGGTTTGGTTTGGTTGGTTCGATTTTTTACAAATATTTTATTGAGCCATACATACACATATATATGACAACATAATTTTATATTTAGACATTCACACACTAACAAATAACAACAAAACTCGTCATATTTTGACAACAATTTTCCATGTAATATGTAAAAATTAAATTAGAGAAAAGTGGAATATTAAACATAAAATAATAGCATAAAACAATATAAAATTATTATAATGAAACAAAAAAGTAGAAGAGACGAAAGATTAGTGAAGGTGAAAAAGAAAAAGAAAAAGAAAAAGTGTTGAGAGATTAGAGAAGAAGATGTGCGATAAAAATGAAACTGAAATACGGAACAAAAAGAAAGAATATAGGAGAGTAAAGATTATAGAAGAAGAGGGAAGATGTATGTGGCAAAGAAGGTGAAATAATGTTATTAGAGATTTGAGAAGATCGGGACTGAAATTATATGTGTAAGGATGAGAAAATTGTTCGTATTCATAAGGCTAATGTATAATAGGTTTAATTTTGGGTTGAATGCGAGTTAAGTAAAATTTAGGTTGTAACATAATGCGGTTTGATTCGGTTTACAAAATACAAACCGCAAACCGAACCGAACTGTGCGGTTTTGTTAAAAAATGACCCAAACTAATTCGAACCAAATGCGATTTTTTGCGGTTTCGATTTGGTTTGGTTTGCGGTTTTCTATTGGGTTGGTTTGGTTTTGAGCACCCCTAATTCTCATTGCTTAGAAAAAAATACTTCATAAACAACATGAAAAATTTACATATTCTATATATTTTGAAGCTTAAGTGTATGAGACCTAATTTTAAAATAGGGTTAATAGTAATTCACTCCCCTGTAATGTTAGCGAATTTTGTTTTTGCCCCCTCCGTACCCTTTGGCAACGGTTTTTTCAAAAAAATTGTTGCCAAAACCTGCCTTTGGCAACGGAGGGGATAAACCAAAACACGCTCATATTACACGGGGTAAATTACTATTAACCCCTTAAAATAAAATAATAAGACCAAAAGCTCTAGCCCCACTGGCCTTGATTGAGAGTCATGTTTATTATCATAAATACAAAGTAAAAATACAAATAATTTGAGAAAGACATATTATTAATTATAAATGAGTACAAATAAAAATAATTAATATTACTTTAAGAATCAAAAGTTATACGTATTGTAAATGTATAATAGACTCGCACTAATTAAAAGTAGTATACAAAATTATTTGATGTCATTTTATGTAATAAATTTTTTTACATTAATAGATTCTTTTTTCAATAAAACTTGTTTCATAAAAATAATAGAGGTTATTTAAAAGTAAATATAAAACTATTTTTTTAATGGAAAACTTAGTATCCAAATACAAAATTAAAGTTAATTAAAGAAACTTAGAAATATTATCATTAAATTTTTCTAAAAAAATAGTTGATTTATAAATATAAACAAATTGTTTATATTAATACATAAACATAAATAAATATTACACATGTCTTCATTAAAGTTTAATTACAGTTTTATTTCTTTTATTTTTGGAAGTAGCCTCCTAGTATTTCAAATTTATATCAATTTGGTTCCCTTTTTACATTTTTGTACTAAAACTTTGATAACTTATTTATTTGTAACATATTTTTTTTAATCCACAAATGTTCTTATACAACCATTTGCCATGTTGCACAAATTATATATTATTTAAAATAGACAAATAATCAGTTTTAAGAGGAAAGAAAGATAAGAAAACAATTTGAATTTAAAATAGATGGAAAATTTTCACGAATAAGCTAAAAAGAACAAAACTGTAAGCAAGACTATCATTAACTAAGAGTAAAAATAATTTTAAATTAAATTATATTTTAAACCACTATATTAAGGTCCTAAAAAATTCCCAGTTTGCAAAAATCAACCATCTTGTTAGATAAACCATGTTTTAACCAACAGACACAAACAATGTTTCAACTTTATTCATGGCAACCTTATGTAGTACAAAGTTATAGCTTCATCATCCATGGCAAACAAACTAAGGTAAAAACACTAAACTTCATGTCCCTCCTGCATTATTATTGACCTGGGTTTGCTGAAGAAGCTAGATAGATACACTACTGAAATCGGTGCTTAAAGCGCTGCAATGCACTCGATTTCAATCTTGGCGTCCAATGGTAATGCAGCTACTTGATAAGTCGCGCGAGCTGGGAAAGGTGCAGGGAAATCTGAAACCATCAGAAGAAAAACAGAAAATATTAAACAGAAATAGATATGCAGATTGCAAAAGTTAAAGACAGTGGATAAGTCTATTGTTAGATTCATCTTTTTCTGCAAAGAATGTAAATTGTGTCGAGAAAACATGAAAATTGCGATGACAGAAGAATTTACATTTGGCATAAATCTCGTTGACTGTCTTAAAGTCCTTCAAGTCAGCCAACCTGCAGGAAATAAATGTTCAAAAACTAGTTATCTCGCCTTTGTTGTTGAGGCTCGATAAAACTCGGCTATATAAGGGAGAAGAGTTCATACAGAATCGTTGTTTTAACAACTGATGAGTAGCTTGCACCACCAGCTTTAAGGATTTCCCCCATGTTTTTGAGAAGCTACAACACAGAAAAATTAACACAATAAGTGCTTAGTAACATCAATTAATGAAATAAAAAGATATGCATATGACTGATACGAGATCAGTGATCATCATACTCGGTATAAGAAAAAAATCCTCAAAGTTACAAAACTTAAATAAACCATAACTGAAGTTCAAAGTTACAAAACTAAAATAATCATTCTCACATAACATCATCGACGAGTGTAGGAAGCACGAAATAATCAAACAAAATACAGGCAATCTATGCTCAAAATGCTCTACCAAGCCACGTGAAAAGCAACAAATTACAATTACAATAACAATGAATTAAGGCAAAAGTCAATTGATTATATATTATAAGATTAAATGTCACAATACAACGGTAAATCTCTGAGTTTGCTGTACCTGTTCTGTTTGATCATCAACATTATCAGAGACAAACTTCCCGGTCTGCATTAAAGAGCGAAAACAAATTAATTTCCAGCAGGTTGGCAACAAAACTATCAACATGCCAGTCTAGCACCGACACTTTTGAAAAAAATTCATATCCGGTGTCTGATCTGTGTTAGTGTCTGACACCACGGAGACATATGACTACATTTAATTATACTTGAATATTTATCATAAGAAAATATTTACATTTTAGATTCATTTGATAACCAATATATCTAGATTAAATATAGACCAAATACATCGGATATTCAATGAATCTTAAAAAAAAAAAAAACAGTTTCTCATACAAAGATAGTGCTTGAAGGCAAACCTCAGGAACAAGGCCAAGAACACCAGATACAAAGAGAAGGTTGTTAACTTTGTTTGCTTGGGAATATGGTCCCAATGCTGCAGGTGCTTTTTCTGTTTCAACAGCTTCCTTAACTACTATTCCTACAACAATCAATCAAATCCAACAAACACAAAACCATAAACACTATTAGAAATTATTTATTTATTTCAAAATGTAACTTTCTAGGGTTTAATGGAAGAAGCATTGAAGAGGAAAAATGGTGTATACTTACTGGCATCAGAAGAAACGCTCGAGCATGTCAACGACAAAGAGCGCTTCGATGTGCCGCCGGTAACTGAGAAACACTCTCTTCCGGTGCTCAATGAAGTGCGGTTGCGGAGTACGCCGCTGTTGATCACCGGAATCTGGAAGCACAGTGCACTACAAAACGACGTCATTTCTCAGTCTCTCACTGAACACTCTAACTCTTTGAAGACTCTTTTATATTTGCTTCTTCTTCTTCTTTTTTTATTTTTTTTTATTTTTTAGAATTATTTGTTTGACTAGTTTTTTCTTCTTCTTAAATATCATTAATAATTACTAGGTGATTAAAATATATTTACAATACATATTTATTTTGAACCTAATATTTAATTAAATGTGACATTGTTTAGAGAAATTACAAAATAGAATAAAATGTATTTATATGAATAATTTTTTAAAATAAATATCTTTTTTCTGAAATAATTTTATTCATTTTTTATCCTCTAAATAACTATTAGTTAATTTTCGGTAGATGAAATAGGGTAGGTGAAATAGAGTTTTCACATTTCTATAATCACATTACACATCTATCCTATGCTTTCATTAGCTATTTTTGAATTTTGATCTAAATAAAAGTTTAAGAATTTGTTTGTATTAGAAAATGAAACTATAATTGAGTATCTTTTCCATATGTATGTAAACACCTCTGTCCTTCAAATATAAGTTTTTTGTACTTTGAACTTTCAATTATATTACTTGTTTATTTATTATTTAATTTTTTTATAATTTATAACAATTATTATAACAATTGCACATAAATAAATTTGTAAAATATATCAAGGTTTTTTCTTTTCCCACTTCTTGAAATCTAATCTCTATGGTTGATAAAAAAAATAGTTTTTGAATTCTAGAATGTATGGTGTATTTTTGAGACCTATGAATTCTAAAATATGAAATGGTCGAGTCCATGAACAAAAACACAATGAACGTTTATCAAATGAAACTCAATAATATTTTATAGGACAAACATCAACAATAAGCTGAAAATATTAAAAACATTAATTAAATATTAATAATATAATAAATTAGACAAACTAATTATTTTTTTAATGGGCTCAATTATGCACGAAACAATTTCATCAAATATTTTAGAACAATCAAACTAGAACACACAAAAAAAAAAACAAACGTATCAGATCGAGGTAGCATTTAACTTGATCTGTTCTTTAACATTATATTGGTCAAATATCAAAAACATGATTCTTACATCATTGTTGTTTTTAAGTTACATGTTGGTAAACTAAACACGTCCATCATTTTTTATTGACAGACGTCGATACTTAACATTGATCATCCTTCTTGTGTTGCATTGTTTGAAACATATATTCTTTTAGTCTAGTTGGTGTTTCATATTAGAGACATTGTAATATTGACATTTATTATGAACAAATGGGAGAGAGTCTTGTTGTTGTAGTAAACTGCAGTTAGGTCAGACTTCATTCTAACTGGTATGGATTATAAAAGTATATTGTTTGTTCTGAGGTGAATTGCAAATGAACAAACATATCATTTTATACAAGTTCATTTGCATTCTAGTCCACAAAAAGTGTCAATGCAACGTAGACCCAACAAAATTTAATATTGACACGTTTTAGATTATAGAATATGAACTATGCCAAAATAACCCTCTATATGAATTAAGATTACAGAATATAAATTAGCTCTTAAAGTTTCAGAGTTCATTTCTTTAATAATAACACCTTTAAATTATACCAACATAAACAATAACTTAAAAATATTTTTTAACCTAAGAGCACTTGGATGAGTTGGTAAAGGATTTCTTCCAGCTTAATCAGAAGCTTTAGGTTCAAACTCAATCCTGGGCAAGCAACAATGTTAAATTCTCTTGAGGTAGAACTTTGTTATCCATTGTGGTTCTATCCGACTCGAAGGATTAGTTTTTACAATTGTGCGTAGAGGATATCCAATTTATACCAAAAACAATATTTTAAAATGGAACAAAAATATTTAAGACTATATATGATGTAACATGTCCAGTTTAATACGTGGTAATTAATATTGAACAAAAAATACAACCAAATCCAAACGAAATAAAACAATCCTAAAAAAGGCATCATATGGGGTCGCACGAGTAATATCAACCTTCATCTTCATCCTATAAATCTGCAAGGCAACCCTAGCTTCCCTTAAAATCTCCAAAAATATGTCAACATATGAACCCTAATGTACAATCTCATGAGAAAGTAACCAACAAACATGTCTCAGGTGCGTGTACATGCAAGGGGATAGACTCCAGCATTGCCACACTCTTTTACCTCATTTGGAAGGGCTTCATTCCCAGTTGGTATAGGGATTTGGCCTACTGGTTTGAAAATTAAGTAAGGGTATGATATCCTACAATACCACAAGCGTATATCAATGTATAACTTCCTAACCATGGATGATATGAGTGCCTTAGTTCTCAGGGGGACAAAATATAGTTAAAGTATTCAACATACTTGTGATAAATCAAGGAAGAATTGATAATACGTGGATAAGATACATCAAGATGTTTGGAAATATCCAGCATGCATTTGAATTAGCGCAAGACTTATTTAAGAAGGTACCACACCCTCCACGATCCACATCTGGTCTAACTAGAAAAAAGTATTTGTCATCCAGCTAGCAGGTGACTTAATGAGGGGGTATACACTACTAAGAAATATACATTTCGTAATAGTTTCTTACTACGACCATTTATCCAACCAAAGTAATATTTATTCATTACACGCCATTCTTTTTTTAAATCACTTTTCTCCACAGTCTAAATAAATAACTGTGGTGATATATCATAAAATTAAACTTTGTAATGCAATGACAAGTATCTGATTTTTCTATACCTATTTTGTTTGATCATCAACATTATCAGGGACGAACTTCCCTGTATGCTTTAAAGAACAAAAACAAATTAATTTCTTGCAGGTTGGCAACAACTATCAATGTGCCGATGTAGATGATAATTCTAAAAAAAATACATGCCAGGTGTCTGATCTATATTAGTGTCTGACCAAGACACACAACAACATCAAATTATACTTTCTTTAATGGTGACCAATAAAATATCGCGTGTTTGAACTCGTGCAATATGAAATTGTTACACAATTAACAATTGAGCTGGAACAATAACATATTTAGCAGTGGAACAATAACATGTTTGGTTTGCCTTTTAAAAAAGATAAAAACAATTCTAGAGTTGTAAAATTGATTTTGGAGGAGTTTTTATACTGAAATTTATTGTTCAACCAACTTTTACATCAATATATTCAAACAAAAACTCAATTATGTTAAAATCAATTCTACCAAACTCGATTCTGTAAAAATTAATTTTGTCCACCGTCAATCCAAACACACAATAATTATTCTCTTGAATTAAATAAAACTTCCATTTCTATAAATATATAGTTTTTCAATATTAGTCTATCAAAATATTTTTTTATAAACTTCTTATAACTAATTTGAACCTAATATTTAATTAAATGTGACATTGTTTAAAGGGATTACAAAATAAACTAAAACATAAATGTACGAATAAAAAAATTAAAATAAATATTTTTCTCTCTGAAATATATTTTATTAATTTTTAATCAAATAACTAGCAGTTAGTTTTCGGTAGGTGATGCAGAGTTTTCACATTTCTATAATCACATTACACATCTATCATATGCTTTTATTAGCTATTTTAGAATTTTTGATCCAAATAATTGTTTAAAAATTTATTTGTTTCTGAAAATCAAACTATAATTGAGTATTTTTCCATATATGTGTAAACAGTTCTGTCCTTCATGATCTAAAATTTTGTACTTTGAATTTTAAATTATAGCTTATAAGAATTATTATGATAAGAACATAAATAAATTATCTCCTTTAAATAATAAATTTGTAAAAATAACTTCAACTATTATCAAATTTATTTCTACTACAACTTTTTTTTATTATTATTTATGTGATTTAAACAAGTCTAAGGACGAAGATAATATACATTAATTTTTGTTTGGGCCTGCTAAGGTTGAAAAACTAAAACTTTTAGCCTAGACCTAAATAAAGAATATATCATGAATTTAATTCATATTCTAACATTTTCTCTCTAATTTAAATATTATTTTTACTTTTTCGAAACATATAATGGTTGGAACTTGGAAATATAGAACTTGTTTCTTATCATTTTCACTTTGTAAAGGTGTTTCTAACGGATTCGAGACACCAATATGTCTCTATGGATTTTTTGTTTCATATAATATAATATTGTTAATCAAAGTTCGATCCTTGTAAAACAATTTTTCATTATTTTTTATTTTTATTTTAATAAAATGTATCTGACGGAAATCAAACTCATGTTCATATTCAAAATTATTAATACATTTTCAGTGGACTATGAAACAACTTTTTAACTATTATGATTTTTTTCTTTTTAATTTCTATTATAGAGTATGGCCCTTTCAATAAAAGTACTTTGGCTCCCTCACTAATGACACATTCAAAATTAATTACAATATTAAAATTCTAATTCAAAGAGTTTGCCCTTAAACCTGAATTGGCAGCACACTAGCCCTTTCTAAGTCATTGTCTTCCATTATCCACAAATTCAACTATTTAAACGACCTAAGTTAAGGGTGATAACTAAGTCTAAATTATGGGCGAAAAATATCTTTAAAAGTATAATTTAAATATGAAGGTTTTTTTAATTGGATTTGTAAAGGTGAAAATCACATGTCATCTTTATCTTGAGTTCAACCTTTGACTTCAATAAAATTTGATTTATAAACAAAATTTTTTAGGCTTCTAACGCTTGTTAGGTTGACCATGTCTTTAACTTTTTTTAGTGGCAAATAAAATGTATTATTAAATAAAGAACATCAAGTTTATAATAGAAAATCATACGAAGTATTCACAAATATAAAAAAATAAAATAAGATACACCACAAAAACATGAAGCCTCTAAAGGAAGAGGTCATCTTAAAGTAAACCACAACTATTAGAGAACCACCACATTATTCTCAGGATAGAGCTCAAACCAACTAGATTCACAATTAACAGATCAAATTTCAACAAAAAGGTACTAAAGATCCACCATCACACTCGGAATTAGGGCTAACACTCGATCTACTATAAGTGTAGGAAGTTCTAAAGTCAATTCATGAAAGTGCAAGAGTTCTCCCCTGACCTACCAAAAAACTATTTCAAAGTCAAAAATATACTTTTCTCCTCCATTCTTTCCCGCTGTTTTTGTGACTTAATTAAAGATAACAACATTTCATGCTTTCCAAATATGCCGATTACAACATGTCAAACCATAAGATCATCACCCATATACTTTACCCTATCTCCTAAATAAAGAAAACGATCCAAAGATCCTAGTGAATGACTACCTACCACCCTAACCACTTAAAAACTATACACCACACTTACGAGATTAAGATGAGAAACAATCTCAATCAAAAACTCACAAAAGGAAAAAAAGCCTACTACGGTCACATAACACATTTTTCTAAACAGGTTAATTCTAGAAGAGAAACTATCCTACAATAACTATTCGAAAAAAACCAAGATCTTAAACGGAGCTCAACTACTTAAATAAGGAAAAGAATATGACTCTGGAGCAAAAACAAGGCCATAGAAGAAGTCTAACTCTCCTCACTGGACTAGGTAAGCGGAGGCCACTAAAAAAGTATTGCCACTAGAATGTTTTAAAATCCACTTATCTCTTTCAAGGGTAAGGATAACATCTCTAAGTAAGACATGAAACTCCCCAAGAATGGACAACTCTTTAAGGAAGAATGATCTCCTCCATCTAAGGTCCTTGGTTAGGGCCCCTTGATAACCTCTCCTATCTTGCCCACCACCCCTTCTAGTTGGAGAGAATTGGAGAACAAACCATGAAACTTAAACTTTAAGGGGATGTTCCCTAACCAATGATCCTCCCAAAAGGAAGTAAGAAAACAAAACCCCACTTTTCTAGCAATTCCATTAGAAAACCAATATTAGCTACATTCCTTTTTTGTCTCAAAGAGAGATATCTCTTTCCACCATGATGTAGAAGAACGAAAACTCTTAGATCTACCTCCACTATGAGAAGAGATAGATATATCACTATATTTAACTACTAGAATATCTCTCCAGAGCCCTGAATCCCCTACAAGCAACCTCCATCTCAACATTAACAAGTCGGAGATCCCTCATTCCTAACCCCATATACTTTTAGGCTTATACGTATAATCCTAATTCACCTAGGGAATCTTAGACACATTCTTCACCCAAAAGAAACCTTCTTTTTTGTAAAGTCACAATCTTCCTCCAAACCATAACAAGAACTTTTAGAAAGGATAAGATGAAGTTAGGAATAACATTAAGAACAAAATTAGGGAGAACCACTCTACCCCACAAAATCACATATCTATGCTTTCAAGTGTTGAGTATTTTTTCCAACAAGACGACCAAATGATCCTAAGTAGACTCAAGACGGGGACTGACTTCCACTTGCATCACAAAGTACTTAAATGGAAGAGATAGAATCTCACAATGGAGAAAGTATTCAGCCGAAGTAAGAAAAATAAGATCTACATTAACTCCAATAAGACTACTCTTGAACAAGTTAACGCGAAGATCCAAACCCCTATCAAAACCTCTAAGAATAGCCTTAATACACCACAAATTCTCTAGAGATGGATCAACCGCCAGAAGATCAGTGTTATCAGCATACTGAAGGTGAATCACTACTAACCCAAAATTACTAACTCTAAACCCAGAGTATAGGCCAAGCTTATTTGCCCTCATAATAAGACCACTAAACCCCTCTGCAACCAGAAGAAAAAGGAAAGAATCTAGGAGTTCTCCTTATTTCAAACCCCTTTGGATGCTAATTTCTCGGGTAGGGCACCCATTAATTGCACTACAAGTTTTCCACCCTTTTGACGACCTTTACGAGTTTCCTCTTACTTAAACAAACACTACCAAGTGTCTTAGCTCTAGTATTAATTATAACTTTATCAATAAGGTTTCAACTAGTAATACATTTTATATCAATACTTCTTCCACTATCAACGTATCTGATAATAGTAAACATTTATAACATCTAAGTTTTGGACACCCTAATAGACATTCATTAAAGTTTGTTCTATAATAATGTAGCATTCCATTGATCAATAAAAATACCTCTTAATTTTGTTCTACTTGTTGCATGAGAGAATCTCAGAGAATACACTCACATATGTCATACACCACATACAATCATCCTCTCGTGTTAATTTTAAGTGATTTATGGGGACCTTCACCATATTCATCTAATTTATTCTATAATTATTATATTATATTTGTTGATGCAAGTATGAGTTTTGCAAATTCGGGTTTTGTATCTTTGAAAAGATTCCTCCATTTCTCTCACTTTCTCCTATTCTCTTCAATTATTCAATTATTATGGTATTAGTTGTTGATTTGTTAGCAGTATTAGTTAGTTAGTATGTGATTGCAATTTGATTACTGTTATTTTAATTGTAATTACAATTTAGTTTTGAAAATTTGGATTTTTGTGGAATTAAGGAAGAAGATGAAAAAAAAATCAAACACAGATAAAAATTTAGTGATAGACTTTTTTGTCTCTAAATTGGTCACCAAAATTTATCTAAACTAAAGTGATAGTCCACATCACCGCCACATAGTCTCACCCATTAACTTTGATTACCATAATGGACGAAAATAACTAATGTGATTCAGTTTGTAAGAAACTCAAATGGTCTTTTTTAAAGTTATGAAACTAAAATAAACTCATTGTACAAGATACGGAACAAAAAGGTATTAAATCTTAATATATTTCACCTGATTATGATCTTTGACTCTGGGTATAAAATCAGCAGGTACAAGCTACCACTACTTGAGATTGTTGGTGTTACGTTAGTTGAGTTGACATTTTCATTTGGATTTGCTTACTTGAAACATGAAAGAGAAGCTAATTTCACATGAACATTTGGAGAAGATGAAAAAGTTGTTGACATCCAAGAAGTTGTTTCCCAAAATTATGGTGACTGATATCCATTCCATCATTAATTATTTTAACAAAATATGGTTGTCACCATACAAAAAATGTATTGTTGCATAGACCAACCGAGTCATTCACTTATAAAAGACGACAACAAATGGGTAAATATTCAATATAATTTAAAAGTTATCAAGTAAGTGGGAGTTAGTTTTTAATATAATTTTGTAATATTTTTTCTAGGGTTAAGTGTGTTCATCGGTGACTTAAAATTTAAAAATATACTGAACACTAGGAAACATTTGTAGAAGTTGAGATGCGGTAAACTCCATGATGAAGTTGCAACTTGGTGTAATCATAATATCATTTCAAAAAGTATTTTGAACATCGATCATCAACATAATACTTATTTTTATGCAATGTAATGTTGGGAGACTTTTTAAACCATTCAAGTTTGTTTCAGGTCCAAAAACAACATTTTAATACTTTCCGCAATTTTCTATTTTATTTCTCTTTTGAATTTAAAAGTTCATTAGGATTTTTTTTCTATTTTATTTCCGTTTTGCATTAAAAGTCCAGAGTTTGTTTTTCTTTAAAGACTTTTAAGTGTGAGTTTTTTCAAAGCTATCTTTGATCATAATAAAATTTAAGTATTATTTGATGGATTTCGAAAATTTATTTGATAAATTTTGTGCCCAATTGCGTCACAATGTCAGCATATTTTCGTGTCATGCTGTAAATAACCCCACTCAATGAATTGTGTGTTCTAGTGCAATCACCTATAGTTTTATCTATGGTTATATGATACATGAAAATTGACCTACTCTTTGTTAGAGAAAAAATATTTGCCAAACAATTCTCTATTGTACATATCCCAAGCACATACCAGTGGACCCTTTTTCTCTTGGAAATTTCTCCAATTAAAGGATAAGCTCAATGTAACTCACACCCTATAAAAATAAGTCTGGTCTCCATTGAGCTTGTGTGAAGGAAGGGGGGAGGGGGGTTATAAGAGATATTGTGTAAGTCATCACCTAAAATGTTTGACAATTCTTTGAACTCTTACCTTGCTATTGATAATGTTTTATTTATTAAAAAGTTTAAATCATAATTAACTCATTTCAACCTGTGACAAAGTCTGTGTAGTCAGAAAGAGTATTGGACAACATTAAGTCACATGCATGCGAATTTATCATATATCGAATCTTTTTCTTAAGGATATATACAAAATTAATTTTGGATAATTGCTTAGCGCATATGTTTGCATCTCAAATCATTCAATGCCACCATACAATAAAGTTAAACCTTGCAATTATAGCTTCTCTCCTATCCTCTCTTGGGACACACAAAAAAACAGATTTTACAACAAACACAAAACTATTCCAGAATATAAGTTCTACAAATAGGACACGATCCTTGTTGTACTAGCCACTTGTCAATGCATTCTAAATGATAAATGTGACTACATTTTGGAAGCATTCTCACCAATTCTCCATCCTCTAAATCCTGCAAAATCAATATGAAAACTTCTAAAGTCTCAAAATGATATATCAATGATTAAGATGAAATTTTTTTGAGAAGTTAAGAGACTTTGTTTCTGACCTGGAAGCAAATGGAGCAGCATGATTCATTGTATAATTTCATGATTTTGTTGGAGGAGTTAAATTTATGAAATGGAAGATTCATAATACAAGTTTGTGACATCCCTTTAACTCCCATGCTGTCATAAATATCTGAAACCATTCCTCCATAAGCTGCTTCTACTGAATTTATCTGAAAACATTTAATTTTTTTTTTAAAAACAAATTTGAACTAAAATTTTGATTTCAATAACTATATAAGTGCATATTTAATAAAAATATACTTACATAAGCTTGTGCAGCAGTTGGACATATCCATTCCATAAACACTTTTCCATTCAATAAACTTGTCAACAAAGCAACCTGCATTTCCATACCAAATTCTAAGTGACAAGAACACTATCTCTATCGGATTAAGAATACCAGACACGATGCTAACACTATCGGGATATATGTCGGTGTCGTGTCAGTGTTGGAAACAAAAATATTGGTGGTATGAGAAATGTTACCTTGGAAAGTGGCTCACCAACAGAACCAAAACTCATCAACTCTATAGCTGCAATGGCTCCTGCAATAGCTCCTTTGCAAGCTCCATCAAGAAATCCAGCTTCTGTGGTTTGGCCTTTGATACCTCCTGCTATTGTTCCTATTATTGATCCTCCTAGTGCTAGAACACAAGTGAATACAGCAAAGAGAATTCTCTCCATAACTCTCATGAATTTCTCAAATGCAGAATAGCCAATGACAGTCAAAACCTTGAAAGAAAGAACTTCAATTGTTCCATAAAACCAGTTAGTGATAGTTGGTGAAGTAATGATAATAGCCATATTCAAATTGAGAAGATAATTAAGAATGATGTAGATGTGTTGCCTTAAGATGAGTGTGTGTAAGTACATATTTATAACCATTGAATCTAAGTGCTATTTATAGTATTTGAGTTATGATTTTTGGATATAAGGATAATATAGCAACCTTTGCACCTCATTTTTTAATTTATGATGTGATAAAATACTCATTTTTTTAACCTTTTATCTCAGGCTCAATAAATAAGTAGTGTAAAAAGTGATGTCAATGTTTTGATATTTTAAGATAATTTTGGGATAAGTAAGATGGGAGTGATGAGTAATTGGTTACGTGTGTCAATTTTGTTGCATTTGAGAACATTGGAAGCTTTGAAAGATGACAAATTCTCCTAGCTACAAAATCTCATAAATTGTAGCGACATTAATTACTAGTTAGATAGAATAGAATAGGCAAAAAATAAAATAAAATAAAATATTGGAACCGCCCTATAACATGAACATGAAAAATAAAAGCTCCTAATAACACAAATATAATTTTATTCAATAAATAAAGATGGAAAATTAATTAAATTAATTATGATTTAATTTAACTAATATTTTATTTTATTAGTTAAAAATTTATTTAAATATAAATAAAAAATTCAAATTATTAGTCAACCTTTTCAAGAATATGGTCAGATTTCCAGTAATCCAAATAAATATAAGTTTTATGTTTGAGGTACTTCTCAATCTAGGTAGAGATATGTCGAAAAAAAAAATTTAAATAACAAGGTTTAAAAAAAAAATTACCAAAAAAACAAGTTTTTCAAAAAATTTACCAAAGTGTCTAGGTTTTGAAGACCCCCTAGAGTATGCGCCAAATGAATTGGCGCATTAGTACAAAAATTAGGAGTATGCGCCATATGGTTTGGCGCAAATGTGGAATTTTTTTTTTTTTTTTTACTTTTCACAACACATATACGCCAAATGAATTGGCTAATTCAAAAAAGTTTATACTAATGCGCCAAATGGTTTGGCGCATACTCTAAAGGGTCCCGCAAAACCTAGACATTTTGGTAAATTTTCTGAAAACCTTGTTTTTTATGTAATTTTTTTTATAAACATTGTTATTTAAATTTTTTCATCGAGATATGTCATAAATTTATTTGAATTCAGTATGAGACATCCACCATTTATTTATCTTGTAATTCCTATAATTAAAAGTAAGTCCAAAATTCATCATCTTCGGATCATAGCAGATAGAGTATTGATCAAGTTAACTATTTGGAATAATCATCTTTTTTTTTTTTTTATGATGGGTAGGGTTCAGTTGGTCCAATTAGTAATTATATAATACATGCTTTTATATAATTTTAGAATTTATGAATGACCAATCAATTTTTTTAACCAATTAGATTCTTGCATCAAATTTTTTGTATGAACAAGTATTAGAGATTGTAGAAAGATTATTAATAAATATTAAAAGGTTATTTGTTCACCTTTTTTTTAAAGGAGATCTTGGTCTAAGAGATATTATGACAATAAACAAATCTGATTGCTTATCCCTTTGTCAGAAGTTGTTGACTATCAAAAAACAATTATCTTATATGATTATTAGTAGATACTTCAGGCACAGAAATCAATCATGCATCATATTTCTTCTTCATTGTGGTATGTCATTAAACATTTATTTTCCTTTCTAGAGGAACATAATAGATGACAAGTTGATAATGGAAAGGACACTAATTTATAATTTATGGACTGATAATTGGTTGAGATACAAAATTAAAAATTTGCACCTATTATTGACAGTGGATATTCAATTTATTTAAACTATTAAGGTCAATTCTATTACCAAAAACATCAATTAGAACATTCCTCATGACTTATCCATTTTAGATCCTCAAATTATTTAAGACATTTTGAAGGTTAATTTGTCATTTGATAATACTATTAGCTGATAAACTCATTTAAACATGATATTTAAATGGTAATATATCTTTTAAAGATGTCTATGATTGTATATTGAGAGGATCACATTGAGTCTTCTTGGACAAAATTCACTTGACATCCCCACATACTACAAGTTAAGTCATTAGTAACTTGGAAGCTAATGTATAATGTTGTTGCAACAGAAGACAACTTAATTCGAAGAGGAATGCATATGGTCCTAGTGTATTATCTCTGCAGTTATAATGTAGAAACTACAAATCGCTAATTTTTTAGACGTCGGTACACCTTACTTTCTGTCATAAGATAGATCGATTGTTTGACATGGACATTAATAGAACTAATTACGGAAACTGATTCAAAATCACTAGTAGAAGTTAGAGTCCTTACATACACAATCATATCATGACTCTCCTCATAATAGTCCTTTGAAAAATTTGGTACACAAGAAATAATACCAGATTTCAAAAAGTTAAAATTGATTTTGGTAAAAACATTCTTCATGGTAAACAATTGATCGGGTCAGGTTGATGTGCATAAGGTATATCCTTATGCACGGTGCATAAGTCTCGTACGAGTAATATTTAAATTGTTCAGAGTAATATTTTAGTTAGAAACGAGTAATAATATCATAATCCATGAATAATATATGCATTATTTGTACATATCTATTAATTATGAGTAATTATTAATTGTGAGTAATGAGTATACTATTCTGAGTAATATTTACACCATTCTGAGTAATATCGAATTTTAACTATTTTGAGTAATATATTCATTGTTCTGAGTAATATTTATACTATTTTGAGTAATCTATATATTATTTTGAGTAATAAATATATGGTTAATAGTAATTCACCCCTGTAATGTTAGCGAATTTTTCTTTTCCCCCCTTCCCTACCTTTTGGCAACGGTTTTTTTCAAAAAAACCGTTGCCAAAATCGGCTTTTGGCAACGGTGGGGGGTGGGTTTAAACCAAAACACACTCATATTACAGGGGGGTAAACTACTATTAACCCTAATATAAATAATATTTGAGTATTTATGCACCGTGCATAAGGATATACCTTATACACATCAACACATCCCCAATTGATCTATATGACATCTACTTCTTGCTAGGGGAACATGTACTCTTCAATTCACGATATTACAATTATTAAATATTTTAACACCAAATGTCGACTTCCTCCTGCACTTACAATCATAAAAGTTAATTGGTGTTTTCTTAATCATAAGTGGATTAACTGCAACATAGATGGAGCTCCAAGAGAAGATCATTGAATATCAACTTGTGGTGGCATAGTTAAAAATAATTTAGGAACATTATTGAGAGCTTTCTCAGTTAAGATTGAAGTTTGTACCTCCTTTCAAGCTGAATTGCATGAAATTATTTTTGTTATCTGATATGCTAACATGAAGATTTGAATTTTTTGGCTTGAAACTAACTAAATGTTAATCATTCGTGCATTTTCTAACGTGAATATTGGCCATTGACATATTTAAATTAAATAGAAAAATACTTTACACACCATACATTTTTTTATATTCAAGATATTTCACATTTCAGAGAAAAAAATGCATGTGCATAAATATATTAGCCAATGTAGATTTTTTATTGATTGTGACTCTTGGTAGAATTCACTTCTTGTTTGTGCTTTTGAATTTTTTTTAAGAGATAGATTAAACATATTCAACTATCATTTTTTATGAGTTAGATTTTATGTCCTCCATCATTTTGTTTTTCCTTTTTTTTAATAATTATTTGTCTTTATTTAAAAAATTAAATATAAATAAAATTAGATTTATTTTGAAAAAATCTAAAATAAGAGAATTATAATTTTATCGGCTCTCTATATAAATAGATGAACTCTTTTCTTTAAGAATTCTAATTGTCATATTTTAAAAAAAAAATAGCTAATATCGTGTTCTAATTTTTCTCATGTAGACTTTTTATAGATGATAAATTTGTCTCATTCGTGATCAAAGTTAAATCATATTTATTAGATATTCTGAGAATCTTAATTTATATTTAATTTGTAATTAATAATTTAATTAAAATTTATTTATTGGAATTACTTTAAACAAATATATATATTTTTAGATTAAAGTATTTTTATTTTTCTATAAAGTTATCAAATTAATAGATAATAAATAATCAGTTAGTTAAGTAGTTACACTCTAAGCATAGAGTTAGTTATTCTGTTACACTCTAAGTGTCACTACCATTTCCATTCTTGTATATATACTGAACTGTTATCATCAATACAAGCTGAGAGATTCTATTGCATTCTTTCCTCTCCTTCTTTCATTGTTATGTGCATAATTCACAACTCATAATATGGTATCATCGTCTTCGATCCACATCCTTCCGCACATCTTCTTCCTTCTTCATTGAGCATCGTCTTCTGATCGTGCTCATCTTCTCCATTTTCTTCCTCACGATTCCTCAATTTCTCGTTACTTCGATCATGCCGCCACGCATTGATCCTTCTGCACACCGCATCACCAATGGTGATGTTGATTCCGTGTACTACGTTCATCCGAGTGAAGGCCCTAATTCTGTTACTATTTCTCCTCAATTGAATGGATCCAACTACATCTCTTGGTCTCGTTCCATGGAACGTGCTCTTGGCGCCAAGAACAAGCTTTCCTTCATCAATGGATCGATTTTGGTTCCTGCACCTAACGATCTTAACCGTTCTGCATGGGAACGTTGCAACTGCCTCGTCCATTCTTGGATCCTTAATTCCGTTAACCCTGCGATTGCTCAAACGATCGTCTTCGTGGAGAATGCTCTTGATGCATGGAACGATCTCAAAGAACGCTTCGCAAAAGTTGATCGTATTCGTGTTTCCAATCTACGTACTGAGATCAACAATCTCAAACAAGGTAACAAATCTGTTCTTGATTATTTCACTGAATTGCGTGGGCTATGGGAAGAATTGAATTCCCACAGACCAATTCCGATTTGCACATGTGCTCAACAATGTCGTTGTGCTGCTATGCGAAGTGCAAGAGATTTTCGCCTTGAGGATCAAATTATTCAGTTTCTCACTGGCTTGAATGATAAATTTTCTGTTATTAAAACGCAAGTTCTGTTGATGGATCCTCTCCCATCTATAAACAAAGTATACTCAATGGTGATTCAAGAAGAGAGTCACAACATTTCATTGCTTCCCAGTCCTGCTATCACATCTCATGTAGATGAAGCCAACACTCTTGTTAATGCACTTGATCCGCGAAAATTCAATGATCGTGGTAAAGCTTCTAATTCATATGGTAATTCTTCCACTAATAGAAAAGATAGCAGAGTTTGTACTTTTTGCAACAGGACTGGTCACACCATTGATGTATGTTATCGCAAGCATGGCTTTCCTCAAAATTTCACCAAACGACAAGCAAATGCTTCTACTTCTGCATCTGGTGATACACAATCAGTAACTCACATTGGTGAAGAAGCTCCTGCAGCCAACTCAAATGCTAGCATCACTCAGGATCAGCTGGCTCAATTGATTAGCTTGCTCCAACAGACAAATTTGCTGCCTCCCAACCCTAGTTCAAACACTAGCACCAATCATATTTCCACTCATGTTGCTATACCTTCACAAGAGAACTCAGGTAAAGCCTTTGTCTCCACTATTTCATGTTCTACCCTTACCAAACCTGATTTTTGGATACTTGACTCAGGAGCAAATGATCATATTTGCTCCTCCCTATATTGGTTCAGTTCCTATCATGAAATTGCACCTATTAATGTGTGTCTTCCCAATGGTTCTGTTATTGTAGCTAAACTTGCAGGCACCATTCACTTTTCCCATTCTCTCCACTTATCCAATGTGTTGTATTCCCCTGAATTCTCACTAAATCTTCTTTCTGTTTCTAAACTTTGTCAATCCCTCAATTGTTCTTTTCATTTTTCTGACAATAAATGTTTTATTCAGGATATGACCACCAAGAGGATGATTGGTTTGGCTAATCAAATTGAAGGGTTGTACAGACTTGTACCAGATCATAGAAACCTTGCATCAGAAGCCACAACTACTAATATCTCCCTTTCCAATAACACTGCACCTTATACTTTTGCCAATAATTGTAAAGTCATTCCTCCACAAGCCTTATGGCATTTTAGGTTGGGACATTTATCCCATGCTAGACTTTCACAAATGTCACAAATGTATCCCTCCATTTCTAATGATAATAAAGCTGTGTGTGATGTATGTCACTTTGCTAGACATAAGAAACTCCCATATTCTTTAAGTTCTTCTAAAGCATCACAAAAATTTGAGTTACTTCATTTTGACATATGGGGTCCCATTTCAATCAATTCTATTCACAATCATAAATACTTCTTGACAGTAGTTGATGACTTTAGCCGATTCACTTGGATAATTTTGCTCAAAGCCAAATCTGAAGTTTCCACTCATGTCAAACAGTTTATTAGCCTTATTGAAAACCAGTTCCATCTCTGCCCTAAGTTTGTAAGGACTGATAATGGTCCTGAATTCCTGCTGCCTGATTTTTTTGCCTCTAAAGGTATTGTTCACCAAAGATCTTGTGTTGAGTCTCCTCAACAAAATGCTAGGGTAGAGAGGAAACACCAACATCTCCTTAATGTTGGCCGTGCCCTACTCTATCATTCCAACCTACCCAAACAATACTGGTCCTATGCTGTCAGTTATGGCGCATTCATCATAAATAGCGTCAATACACCTTTACTTAACCACCAATCACCTTATCATCTTCTCCATAATAGTTCCCCTGACCTCACTAAAGTTAAAGTCTTTGGATCCCTTTGCTATGCTTCAACTTTAACCAATCATCGCACTAAGCTAGATACCCGAGCCAGAAAATCTCTTTTCCTTGGTTATGCTGTTGGATACAAAGGATCCATCTTGCTTGATCTTCACTCTCTTACCATTTTTATCTCTAGGAATGTCACACATCATGAGCATATCCTCCCCTATCACAAACATCCTGACTCCACCACTCCTAATTGGGAATATTTTAGTTTCTTAGAACCCAAGCAACAGTCCACTCAATCATCACCTTTGTCTCTATCTAATAATAATTCATCTGATCCCATTATTTCCCATTCCACCCAACCTCCTAACCCTAATCCTGACCCTCTTGTTTATCATGATGATCCTCAATCATCTATTCCCCACCAGCCACAACCTTCCATACCTCACCAACCAAACACTCGTGTTTCTTCTCGAGTCAAAAACCCCCCATCCCACCTCAAAGACTATGTCTGTACTACCTTCAATGATACACCAACACATTCATCCTCAGGTACTCCTTATTCTATCTCTAACTATATTTCATATTCTAATCTTTCTCCTTCACATTATCGTTTTAGCTTATCTGTTTCCACTAACCATGAACCTAAAACTTACAAAGAGGCATGCAAATATGAATGTTGGAACCAAGCTATGAAGTTAGAGTTAGATGCCCTTGAGCAAACTGGTACCTGGTTGATTGTAGATCTTCCACCCAATGTGAAACCTATTGGTTGTCGTTGGGTATACAAAGTGAAACACAAATCTGATGGCAGCATTGAGAGATTTAAGGCACGCCTTGTTGCTAAAGGATACAATCAAATCGAAGGGCTTGACTACTCCGACACCTTCTCACCGGTTGTTAAGCTCACCACAGTCAGACTTGTTCTTGCTTTGGCTTCAGCTCAAAACTGGTACCTTCATCAACTAGATGTCAACAACGCGTTTTTACACGGTGACTTGCATGAGGACGTTTACATGGTAATACCGCCAGGTGTGCAGACTTCTAAACCTAACCAAGTCTGCAAACTTGTCAAATCCTTATATGGATTGAAACAAGCAAGCAGGCAATGGTTTGAGAAACTGACTTCCCTCCTTCTTCGCCATGGATACATACAAGCTGCATCTGATCATTCATTATTTGTCAAGAAAACATCTACTGCCTTCACAATTTTGCTTGTGTATGTTGATGATGTAATCTTAGCTGGTGATTCCTTGCATGAATTTCAATCCATAAAAGATATCTTGCACCATCAATTCAAGATAAAGGATCTTGGTATTCTCAAATATTTTTTGGGATTGGAAGTCGCTCATTCGAAGCAAGGCATCTTCATATGTCAACGTAAATATTGCCTCGATCTCCTCAGTGATTCAGGTTTTATGGGCTCCAAACCTGTCACCACACCATCTGATCCTTCAATTAAATTGTGCCATGATAATAGCCCTGAGTTTCCTGACATTCCTTCCTACAGAAGACTTGTTGGTAGACTAATATATCTTAACACCACACGTCCAGACATAACATTCATCACCCAGCAACTCAGTCAGTTTCTCTCCAAACCATCCACACAACATTACAATGCTGCCTGTCGTGTCCTTAGGTATCTGAAACTTTGTCCTGGCCAAGGCTTGTTTTACCCTCGCAGTTCCTCTCTTCATGTCACTGGGTTCTCTGATGCAGACTGGGCCGGTTGCTTTGACACAAGGAGATCAGTTTCTGGCTCTTGCTTCTATCTAGGCAACTCTCTTATTTCATGGCGCACCAAGAAGCAAACCACAGTGTCCCGCTCATCATCCGAGGCTGAATATCGTGCTTTAGCAGCAGCCACGTGTGAGCTACAATGGATACTTTTTCTTCTTCGAGACATGTCCATCACTTGCACTCAGATTCCTGCATTATTTTGCGACAGCCAAAGTGCGCTTCATATTGCAGCCAATCCAGTATTCCACGAACGTACTAAGCACCTTGACATAGATTGCCATATCGTCCGCGAAAAGTATCTTGCTGGCATTATGAAGCTGCTCCCTGTCACTTCTCAGAATCAACTAGCTGATTTTTTTACTAAGTCTCTCCTCCCTAAGCCTTTTCAATTTCTGAAATCCAAGTTGAATTTGTTGAACATCTACCAAATTCCAACTTGTGGGGGCCTAATAGATAATAAATAATCAGTTAGTTAAGTAGTTACACTCTAAGCATAGAGTTAGTTATTCTGTTACACTCTAAGTGTCACTACCATTTCCATTCTTGTATATATACTGAACTGTTATCATCAATACAAGCTGAGAGATTCTATTGCATTCTTTCCTCTCCTTCTTTCATTGTTATGTGCATAATTCACAACTCATAATACAAATCAAATTCCGCTAAAATCTTCTGAACTCTCCCATACAGCTCCATCTTGAAATGGAACACCTAAGCCCCACGATCACGTATACATGTCATTGTCAAGAGCTCTACTTATTAAGCAAAAGTAGAATTATCCACCATTCACTCGAAACATCACCTAATTAATACATGTGTGATGCAACTTGCTCACTAGATTATTCAAATTGACTTCACCACACTACACCACTTATACTCTCTACTAGTGAACCAAATTGTAATCTTGTTATAACTTTGTCAAATTAATTAATGAACCTTAGCCTTTTTCTTCATAAAAATAATGATACATTTAACTTAAAACTCATTTTAGTCTCTTACAAAAATTTCAAAATTTAAATTAATTTTTTTAAAAAAAGTTTTTTTAATATTTTTTTAAAGAAGTTATATTAGTTTTTGTGTTAATAAATTTTTTAATTTTCTTTTTAATTCTGAAAGGTGATTGAATTGTTATATGTATTACTCATGCGACATATATTATTTACAAAAATAAGAAATTGTTCCAAACGATCCTACTAGCAGGACCAAACCTTCTTAAACATTATTAACAACTGAAACAATAACACATAAGAATAAATAATAAAAAAATTCATAATTACCCACTCATAAGTGTGATAATACCCAACAAAGCAAAGAACATCGCGGTATCGTGATGATTTATCTTCAATCTCTTCACAAATAATTGCAAATAAATAGTTTTTGTATCATATTATCAATATTTTACTTTTACAAATTAAAAAGATACATAAGTACTTGAATTTCATTAGGATATAGTACTTCAAGACCATGACCATGTACTATTTTTCTTCACAAATAATTGCAAATAAATAGTTTTTTTTTTTATCATATTATCAATATTTTACTTTTACAAATTAAAAAGATACATAAGTACTTGAATTTCATTAGGATAAAGTACTTCAAGACCATGACCATGTACTATTTTTCATCCTCTTCTTAACATATGGAATGATTTTCTCCATCCAATAATCTAATAATCAATGGAGTAGACAATGTACAAAATCTTCATTGTAAAAGAATTTATTTTTCAAATGTTCAATTAGTAATATTAAACATAATTTTATAGTCTTTCATATTAAATTATTTATGTAAGAAATTATAACTATATTTTCGGAAACTCTTCAAGAGTTCCATAATATTTATGGTATCAAAATAGATAAAAACTATAAAAAAAATTATTTTATAGATATAGAAAGACAAGTAGATTCATTTATATATCTTTCATTAAAAAAATACTTCATCCGTCTCACAATAGGCGTCTTATTTTTAATTTTTATTTGTCTAAATTATTTGTCTCCGAAATATAAATGTAATATTTATCATTTCTTTCCACTAATTTATCCTTATTTATTATATTTTAATTCATTTAAGTACTCCACTACTTATTATTAATAAAGTTATTTTAGTAAATGAGATTCACTTTATATTAAAATCAATATAATTAATCATTTTAAGTATGAAAATTTTAAATATGACACTTATTGTGAGACGGATGAGATACCTGACAATTGTTTTAACTCATTAGAAAATATTTTTAAGTGGAACATCTGAGCCCCACCACCATCACGTCTATATGTCAATGTCAAAGCAAGAGCTAGCTTTACTAATTAAGCAAAAGTAGAATCGCCACCATTCACTCGAAACATCGCCTAATTAATACACATTGACTACACCACACTACAACACTTGCTCTACCCTTGAACCAAATTGTAATCTTGTTATAGCTTTGTCAAATTAATTAATGAAGCTTAACCCTTTTCTTCATAAAAATAACGGTACTCAAATTTTTTTTAAAATAAATTAATGACATTTAATTTGCTTAGGAGGATACTAATATACTTTGTAAATTATAAAATCAATTAACTTTATCTATTTATATATATTAATATAAAGTTGAACTAAAATAAGATGCCATGTCTATAAACTTTAATTATTTAAATATCATGTTAACTTTGATAATATAATTTAATATTATCAGTGTGTTAGTATGTTAGTATGTTTTAAAGATATGACATAATAACATATTACTTATTAAAAAATGTTATTTTAAAATAAGCTTTTATCTAAATTAAATTCGATCACCAAACATTCCGCCAATGAAATTCAAAAGAAAAGCTCATCACATCACATGAGATTTAGTCATCCCCATGTGAATACCTTAATATATTTCGATAATATATGATACATTTACTTCTTGATTGTCAAAGGTAACAACATTTATAATTTCTAAATAGACCAAATAATATGAACCAAATCATAAGTAGCCAAACACAAAAAACTTAACCACAAATGAACAAACCACTACACTCTCGATGAGAAACAAAGTCAAAGATAAATTCATATATGCATTTGTTAATATGAAGTTTTTTTTTTGAAGGTGGTTAGGCTCAAGCATGCATCATTGTTTCTACTTTCTAGCAAAATGTTTCTTTTAGGGTTGGTCGGTGGTGCATGCACGAGATTATTTCCTTAAGTTGAGGAAAACACATTCCTTGTGATTTCATTTTGATATATTTGTAGTTTGAACACTATACAATAAATTGTGGTTTGAGTTTATGGAAAAATATCAAAGTTTGGTAAAAAAAACGTTTCTTATGGCTCAAGGTCAAGAGTGTTTCTAGAGTTCTTTATGCATGCATGGTAAAACCAAACACACCCTTATTTACAAGTTTACGCAAACATCATTTTCTTTTGATTTATTTTGGAATCATTTAACAGGGATTTTGTGTTTTATACAATTATTAATCGAGAACAAAATTTTTCATTCCTGCATAAAACATTCAATATTTTATTTCGAAGCAGAGAAAAAAAGGTTAGGAAATTAGGTAAGTTAATAGTGAAAGATTTTCAGTACAACGATAAATTCCTCTGATTGTTGAGGAAAGAGTGTATTTGTAAAATTATCACTCCAACACCAAAATCAGGAAAGAAAAGTTAGAGAGATGAAATCTTACAAGTAATGAATCATACTTTAGTGTGACACAAAATCACAATTATATAAGAACGAATGTTAGAATTGTTTTCAATGGATGCGAGTCCAAGTGCGGGAGACGTTGGATGAACCTTAACTGTTGAGATGGGGCAACACCTTACTTCACTGCAAAACTTCACTATATGTATGACGTGGAAGGCTGGCTGCACCTCTTGAAGAAGAAGCTGCACATTGAAAAGGATTTGCGCAAGTTTGACATCCAGTGTCAGAATGACTCTTATAATATCTTTCCAGATATGGGCTTTTTAAGTCATCCGTCATTTCAAACTCGAAATCAACATTTTAATATTTTGTGTAATTTTCTATTTTATTTCTGTTTTGAATTAAAAATTCATTAGGATTTTTTTTCTGTATTTAAACACTTTTGGGTGTGGTTGTCAAGGTTATCTTTTATCACACCAAAAATCAATAGTTTTTTTTAATTTCTGGTGGATTCTAGAGTTTTATCTGACAGGTTTGTCGCTTGCAAGCTTGTGTTTCATTTTAGGTTTAACGCTTGCTAGTCCTTATTGATTTGACTACGTCAAGTGACATCAGAGTAAGTTTTCTGTTGTTTCTTTTTGTAGCTTGGTCAATCCATGAGAGATGATTTGGTGACTAGAACATACCTTGAGGAAATTACCGTGACTTTTATCGCGACTCTAACTTCTTTGAATGAACAGAAGACGACTTTAACAACTCAAATGAACAACGCCAACAACAACGGTAACCAACAATGAGATAAGAGAGGAGAACCTATTAGGGTTATGCGTGGGGGGATACTATCATGCTGTTATTGATGAAAATTTATGTTTTGAAGAAGAAGAATTCGAAGAGGAAGAGATAGTTGATCATGGGAATCAACAGTTTGACAATGGATACTGAGTGAAGGCTGATATTCCATTGTTGTACTGATCTATGGGAGTGAAAGAGTTTCTAGATTGGCAGATCAATGTTGACAGATTCTTCGATGTTATTGGTGTCCTCGAGAACAAACAACTTAAGATGGTGGTGATCAGACTAAAGAGTATTGATGTTGTATGGTGGGATAAACTTGTTGTTCAAAGGCAATGGTAAAGGAAGGAGCCAATCAGAACTTGGCGAAGAGTGAAACAATTGATGCTGGAGCAGTTTTTATCAAAGAATTATAAACAAATTATTTATAAGATGCATACTATTTTATTTCTGTTTTGGATTAAAAGTCTATTAAGATTTTTTTAATTTAAATACTTTTGGGTTTGACCGTCAATGTTATCTTTTATCGTAATAAAATTCACTAGTTTTTTCTTTTTATGGATTCTAGAGTTTTATCTAACAGGTTACTCTAGGTTTAGCATTTGCTTATCCTTATTGATTAATTTAAATGCGTCAAAGTATGAAAAAAGCCGTTCAGGTTAGAAGCCATGTTATGCCGACTAATTTTGACAATTCTCTTAATCAAATAAAGCTTCTCGACCCTAAAGTAAAATTCTCGAGAGACATAATTTATCCCAAACAAGAAGTCATGGGAAGTTGATCTGGCCTCTTAGATTTTCTTTTTTCGTTCCTTTTTTATGATGCAATTATGTTGGTTTGCCTTTTTTTGTAATAGAAAATTCTTCTATTGATTCTTAGCCTAGGACTTTGTTAATCAATATATGATCTTTTTATTTCATCACTTGTCTTAATGTAAGGGTTCTACTACATGCAAGAACTATTTAACTGACTTGATTTAATAAATGAGAGGTAACAATACCTTCTACTTGTTTTTTTCATCCCCTTTAAAGGATCACTTCCCCCGGTTCTACGTGACCTTTTTGGAGACTATGACCATTGGACTATTTTAGAGATCGTTTTCGACCAATGGCATATGTCCCTTTCTTTGTCCCGAATGAAAACTGGGTTCAACGTTTGTGCTCTAGAGGGTTTGCTACCAATAGAGGGTTTGCTACCAATACATCACCCTCACATTCGAGGTGTGTGGTGTCTTAAAGTATTTGACACAATAATATTTGAGGTTTAAGGGTCTTTCCCACCTTTTATTATGGTTATAACACTTTCATGTGTACAACAACAATTCCATGGAAAACGAGGTGAAATTCTTATTTATTAAACTTGTAGTGCAATGGTTTATAATTGTAGAGATTTTGTATAAGTGTTCTACATTTAAAACAAGGAAGAGACTTAGTTGCAATGGCATATCAATTTGGCAGCATTTTAATGGTGTATGCTCATTTGCATGTATAGGTCCGAATCTAGTAAGGGTGTTCAAAATTAGGTGCAATCTTCATTTCCCTAATATTTTATCCTCCTACGACGGCCCTTCAAAGTACATGGTCTTCGAGATGGAAATCCATTGGCTTGTCAAACTTATTGTATTTGATGGAAATGAATTTCTTAACGGTGGATTCAGTGAGGGTGGAGAAGCATGTCTTCTCATTTACAAAGTCTAGTTCTCCTCTTATCACTTGTGAATTTTCCTCTTCATTGAAGAGGTGCATCATTCTTCAGTTGAGTTCCCCTGCTTCGACGAGATGAAGGCCTTTGTAGTGTATGTGAGTATTATTAGGAAGATCTTAAAGTCCCACATTGGTTGAAGATAGAGCATTGAAAGAGTATATATAGAGGGACACTCCTCACCTTACCAACTGATTTTGTAAGGATGAGTTAGGTCAAACTCTAATAAGTATGAAAGTTTCCACTCGTGTAGAATGGTTTGTTGTACAATATGCCCAAAACACATATGGGAGATCCTCCACCCAGTTGCCCTTAGATCCTTAAAGTCTCGTCTTCAATCCCACCAACTATACACTTTTGCTGGCCTCTTTTTGCCTTTTGGTATGAGGATTTTCTGGTGATGTAAAATAGAACATAACTCTAATATCTTCAAGGAGTTTCTTCAAGTTCATATCAATGAATTGAGTTCCCTTGTGTGTGATGACAGAATGTGGGATGCCATACCTTGATAAGATATTATGCTTGGAGAATTTCGGAACGTTAGCTCCTATGATATTGGCTAAGGTTTCCAATTTGATCCACTTGGTACAATAATTCATAACCATGTTCTAAAATTTAATTGGCATACAACTAATTGGAAAGGACCAAGCATATTCATGCTCTATTGGGAAAATGGCCACGATGCAGTTAAAGTGTTAAGAACAAATGGATGGATGATGTGAGTATCTTTGTGCTCGTGACATCGATAATTCTGGGTATTTTTCTTTTCCTTTTGGCGTTTAGGTGAGACCGTCAATAAAAACTTCATATTAAACCTTGTTATTGGTGGTGGGAAATTTGAAGCTCATGGATACCGAAGTTGCGTGTCTATGATACATTAAGGGGTAAACTTCTATGTATTTTTGTTGTGTCTTAAGGTTTAATTTGTATCTATTTGAGTCTTCTCTTGAATTGCGCATCTTTAATGATCGAGTTTTGAATCTATTTTTTAACATGCATAACTCAAATTGTTTGTGTATCAGCATGAACATTAGGCTTTTAGTAAATTAACTGAGTTTTTGGAATAAGAACCATAATTGAGATTGATCAAGTCATGACAAAAGTAAAATCTCAAAATATTTTTGAAAAACTTCAAATTTTGAGATTTCGGATGTTTGATTCAAATCACACTATCCCTTGAGTCGAATCAAACCAGGCAGAGGAAAATCAAGAACCTATGTGAGCTTGTTAGTCGAATCACACCTTACACATGATTTGAATCCTGCACTTTGTAAGTTGAATTACGATTCATACATGAGTTAGCTCACAAGTCCTCCTTATCCCCTTCCAAGTTTCAATCTAATCATGACTAACCCATGACTCGAATATAGAATCATGCTATAGGCTTGACTCGAATCACAACAAAGGGGTTTCTCCTTATGTACATATCTTGTTTCACATTACTTTTCCACTTGACTAAAATCAACAAATGTTCTTGACTCAAATCAAACATGATTTTTCACTATTTTTGTGCTTCATAACCATCACCTATAAAAACTCACAAACCGCTTGTTCTTTCTTTTATCAAAAGAGTTTGAATTTTTTCTAAACACTTGCAAATGATTTCTTTCATATTCTATATCATTCTTTTTCATTGTAACATGAATTCGAATCTCATCTTAGTAGATTCGTGATTGGTTGAGAAGATTCATTTTGAATTTAACGTTTCTTTGAATATTTGTTTAAGATTGCAGAGGCTTGTAAGATTGTGTGGTGTTGTGACTGGTTCTGACAATTCTAGTGGAAAATAAAAGGTTCTTCTCTCCAGGTTGAACTTGGTAGTATTCTGTGGAAGTCTACAGTTAGGATAGGAGTTCTTTTCGATCTTCAGACATACCAGCGCTCAAGATATCAGCGAAATTGTGTGAAAATTTCCGCAGATTGAGACTTAGGAGCAAGTAGTTGGAGCTGGAAGATTCAAGAAGCAAATTCGAGTAAACATTTTGCATAGACTTCAGTTTGTAAAGTTGTGTACAAGTTAAGATCCATAAAAAAGAAATGTATTTTTGGATTTGTGATTGTACGAACTCTTGTAATATTGTTACGAATCATATTAGAAGACCAATGAATTTTCAATGGACAACCATTTGAGAGTAGATTAAGCACAAAGGAAGGACAAACGTGCCAAACCACTACAAATCTCGATGTACTCTCGTTTTCTTCCCACTCTCTCATTTAATTTCGTAGTTGATCACATGATTTGGTTCTTCCTACTACTTTCTAGAATCGCGTGCTGATAGGATTTATCTTATTGGTGGTAGTCATTTCTTTCATAAGTAGTAGGTTTTTTAGAATAGGTAGTTTTATTTTGTGAGGTCTATTCACCCCCCTTTAGAATGTTATTAGTCCATATTTTTACCCAACAAATACTTCCACTATGAGCCCTTCCTCGCTCTCGAGAATAAGCCCGACTCCACTCCCATATTATTTAATGATCCATATATGAAGACAATTTATTTCGTGTATGGCTTTGATGCCGCTGGTGCCATCTCAATGATAAATTATTCAAAAACGTGTAAATCTCAATCAATCACTTAGTCATCCACACGACCAAATTAGGTATGTGGAGGACTTACTTCATTGGTTAATGTGTCCATACCCCTCTTTAGTATGTTAAAAAGAAGTGTCACAACTTTATATAATGTTTAGATCCGTTCTTAGTCATCCACTATTTCAATATAATTTAGTTTATAATTTTTTTTCATGTTTAACTATACTATTATATAATGTCGAGATCCGCCTTGGACACATCCCAATAAACAAAGACTATAGATGACATTCAAAACAAAAAGTCCATCATCACATGAGTTTTGAGTCATCCCCATGTGACTAACTTAATACTCTCTGTCTTTATAATATGTGAAACATTTGTTTTGTCATTGTCAAAATGACACAATTCTTCACTATTCAAATAGACCAAATAATTGCTAACCATATCATATGTAGTGATCACTAAAAAACTATACCACAACTGAACAAACCACTACACTCTCGACAAGAACAAAGTCAAATATAACAGCATCTATGCATTGCTAATATATACAAACAAATTGAAAGTGGTTAGGCTCATGCATGCATCAAAGTTTTTATAAGTTGAAGAAAACAAATTACTTGTAATTTCAACTTCATATATTTGTATTATGAACACTTTATACAATAAATTGTACTTTGAGTTTATGGGAAAATATAAAATAGGTTCAAATTTTAAAATTTCACACAAATCACGTGGCACGTGCTTAGTAAAAAAAACGTTTGTTAGACTCAAGAGCGTTTCTAGAGCTCTATATGATTGCATTGTAAAATACACAGCTACACACACTTATATACTCCTCTGTCCCAAATTATAAGAAAATTACATTTTAGATTCATTGAATAATTAATGTATTTGGTCTATATAAAGACCAGATACATTAATTCTTCGATGAATCTAAAAAGTAATTTTCTCTTATAATTTGGGACGGAGGGAGTATATAAAAGTTTACGCAAATATCATTTTCTTTTGAAATATTACATGGGCATTGGTTTTCCTTTAAACAAAAAATTATAAGTGAGCTTTCACCGCTAAACAAATTAATTAATTATTAGAAGGTAATTTATTTTTCATGTTACCCTAAAAATGTGCTACCAATTGATGAATGGTTAATTCTGGCTTTGGCTAATATGGGCTTTGGCTAATATGCATAAGGATTTTCCTTATGCACCATGCATAAGCCTACATAAGCCATTAGATTATGTTTTTAATCCAGTATTGAGTATTGAGTGGTGAATATTGAGTATTGAGTAATAACAATTGATGTCTAGAATTTGATCTAATGATCCAAGGGTCCATAATAATCTATGCACGGTGCATAGATTTTTATCTATGCACGGTAACTGCACCCGCTAATATGCATAAAGATTTACTTATGCACCATGCATAAGCCTACATAAGCCATTTAATCATGTTTTTAATTCAGTATTGAGTATTGAGTGACGAGTATTGAGTATTGAGTAATAACAATTGATGCCTAGAATTTGATCCAATGGTCCATAGTAATCTATGCATGGTGCATAGATTTTTATCTATGCACGGTAACTGCACCCGTTAATTCTTTTATGAAAGAGAGATAGATAAATAAATAAATAAATAAATAATTTAAGTACACTAAACAAAATTATTTGTTTTTAAGCACGTTATATTTGTTGTGTGTGTTTTCTAAAGTTGTTTCCATTTCAAAAAGAGGAAGAATGAATTTTCTTGTCTAACACTGGACCTGTTTGTTTTATTTAAATTTTTTGTTTTGTATTTTTTTATAAATTTATAAAATTGTTTTTGAAAATATTACAAATACTTTTAAATCTTTTTTTTTTATAAATTGAAATAGTAATTGTGATATCATATAATATAAATATATATTATTTAAATTCAAAACATAGTAAAAATTATAATTTTTAAAAAAAGATGTATCTCAAAAGTGATTTTTATGAAAAATTATGTGTTAGGTTTAAGTATTTTTTTAAATTTTGATATAAAAAATTATACCAAAAGAATAAAATATCTAAAATAATAATTATTTAAACTAAATTTTTATTTAAAATTTATTTAAAAATATTTTTTTGTAAATTCTTTAAAAAAAATATTATACTATAAAAATTATTTTAAAAAACTATAAAACAAATAGGCGCACCATCACACTTGCAAGCATCTAACAAATGTTGTGGAGCAGTTGCCCAAAGCTTTTATAAGATTTTTAGTTCTGTCTCAATGTTTGTAAAGTCGTTTAGTGGGGTGCAAGGCGCTTAGCGCAAGCAAGCACGAGGTTAATTTTAGTTTAGCTTTCATTTGTACTCTTTTGTAGTTAATTTTTAGAGACAAATAGAAAATATATTTTGTATGCTTTTAGGGAGAGTTTCATTGGATCGAAAAACACATTAGAGATCAATCGTTAGTTGGTCTAGTGGTGATTGACGTTGGATTTGGTAGGAAGGACCACAGTTCGATCCCCCCTGTTAGCTGGAAATTTCGACGACATGGAAATACTAAGGTAAAATGACGAATAATGTTGAAAGAAAGTTAGTTCGAAAAGAAATTTAAAATTATTTTATGAAGATTTCGTCTGACAGGCTGATGGGTAGTCTAATATTGCTAAGTATTGGCGAAAAGTCTTATTTTTGTGAATAAATGAGACTTAAGATATTTGAAGCTTCGACAATCATGTTGGTTGATTTGGCGCTTTGAAAGGAAGGAGTTTTCAAATTCAAAAGATTGATCTTATCTAAAGAACACGTGGAAGTCTGAGGATTTGAAGGACACGCAAACATCGAACGTACCATTCTATTAGGAAAGGACCGTTATGGTCGAATTATTATAAATTAGAATCTTAGCGTTGGGATTTAGTGTGTTCAAATTCTGTACACATACTCAATATCACTCAAAGTACCAACGTTTATTGAGAACAGGGTTTTCTAAGAATGTACATATGATTCATCAAGTTTTATTCAATTGTCAATTTATCTTTACAAAGGTTCTTTTAATTCCTTCTACATTTAAGTCGAAGTCTCTTTATTTTCATGCATTACTTTGCATAGTGTTACAATTACTTACAAATTGACCATAAAATTCGAGAAGATGAACATTCGAAAGACATAGATCACCAAACTGAACACATCATCCTAGGATCAATCTAGTCGATCCTGTGAGTAACCAAATATCTTTGTTTTGGAAGACTAGCGCTTGTTTACCAGATTCCAGGGTAAACAAATTGGCACGCCTAGTGGAACTAGTTTCTAGTTTGTCTCACAAATTTTGTTTTGTGTTGTCTTTTCTTTCGTTTCAGTTTGTTTGTTTAACATTATTGCATGAGATTATGGAGTGGAAAATTAGCCAATACCAGTGAACCAATAACAAAAAGGAAATACAATAGGAAGCTGATTAACCCTCCCAATAATCATAAAGAACAAATTCCTCCTCCGACAGGAGAAGGCACGGTCGCTACGAATACGACTGAAGCCATATCACCAATTCAAGGTACAACGACCATTCCTACGAATACGACTGAAGCCATATCACCAATTCAAGTCACATTTCAATACATTTTCTAAGTGTGACCTGCAGGTTAATAATATGTGTGAAGCCTTCAACAGAGTTGTTTTAGAACATATAAACAAACCTATAATCACCTTATTAGAAGGGATTAAACATTATTTGACAAAAGGATCACTGTTTAAAAGGAGATGATGTCTAAGTATGCATGAGATATCTGTCCAAGGATTCAACTGATACTTGAGAAGAACAAGAAGGCTGCAAGTCACTGGTCACATACATGGCACGTGGATGATGATCTATCTATTTTTGGGGTAAGAAATGGCATTGACAGATATTGTGTAAACCTAAAAAGGAATCTTGTGCATACAGGAAATGGGACTTGACTGGCATCCCTTGTTGTCATGGCATAACATGTATTTGGCATAACATGAACAAAACAGAGAATTATGTATCTGATTACCATAGGTATATCCTTTTCATTATCTCTTATGTGTTATGATGTGTTCTATGTGGCATCTATGATTTATTATGTGTTCAATAGTGTTGTAAACTTTATGTTGGAAAGCAACTTTTTGTGAAGACTTATTCCAATATCATTTTCCCAACAAATGGCCCATAACTTTGGCCTTTAGCTGGTCAGCTAGTTGTGAATCCAGCCTTGATGCGAAGTGTAACGCCCCGAATTTAATTAATTATTTAATTAAATTGATCGAGGATTTATTCGTTGAAATTAGTCGAGGTTGAAATTTATCGGTATTATTCTAAAGGCGTATTGGATTAATATGTTGATTTGAGCAGTTAAGTTTATGGTCAGATTAATTAGTCAGAGAAGTACAATTACGAGTTGGTATTAATTAAGTTAAGGAGCAATTGTAGTTGTGGAATATTATTGGAAATAATATTCGGTTATGTTGTGGGGTTAATTATTTATGTGTGTTATTTGGCTTAATTGAGTAATTAAAGAGATATTATGAATTGGGCCTAAGTGAAACAAATATGACATAAGAGATTGGATTGTGGGCTAAGCCCAATTAAGAAAAGGAAGATAGTAAGAGTTAGGGTTTTAGAGATTAAACCTCATAACTCATTTTTTGAAAGAAGAAGAGAAAGAAGAGAAAGAAGAAGAGAAAGAAGAGAAAGAAGAAGAGAAATAAGAGAAAGAAGAGAAAGTAGGGAAGGAAGAGGGAAAGCTATGGCATGAAGAGGAAGAACTCCATTGATGAAGATGAAGCTTTTGATAAGGTAAGGGTGGGGTTCTTACTCTCTAAGGGTTGGCATGATGATGTATATGGTGGGTTAGATTGTATGTTATTCTCCATGGAAGTTGTGTGTAGAGATGTTAGGGTTTATGAACAAATGTGTAAATTCATGATTTTGAATTGTGTTTTAATTGATGTTTGATGATTGTTATGATGTTAGAAGATCCATAATATGTGTTGTATTTGTGTTTATAACATGTATTCCATTGTTGTTCATGATGGTTGGTGTTTTCAGCTTGATTGGGTTGAGTTTGGGGGTTTTTGGATGGGTTTCGTATGCTGTTTTCTGTGTTTGGGGTTTTCTGAAAATCGTCTGTTTGCGCCGCGAACCTCTGTTCGCGCCGCGAACTGTCTGGCAGAAAGTTAGGAATTTTTGAATTCGCTCAGTTCGCGCCGCGAACTTTGTTGGCGCCGCGAACCCTGTTTTGCAGAACTTTTTCTAAACTTTGAAATGATGTAACTTTTGATCCGTAACTCCGTTTTAGGCGTCGTTCGAAGCGTTGGAAAGCTAACGCAATGAACTATATCATGGTGTAATAAAATGATTCATAGGACCTATTCTCCTATTATGTTTATTAGGATTAAGTGATGAACTATGTTGTGTTAACATGTGAAGTATGTTCTTTGCTATGAATCAATGTAACCATGTTGCGGTATAACTTGATGTATATTTTCCTTACGACGATACAATGTTATTGAAGTGATAATATTTGACTTCCTTATAATGAGATAATGAGATATGTGATGATATGCATAATTGATAAAGATGTTGTATGCTATATGTGATTAATTGTGCGTATTTGATATGTATGAGTCGACGACGATGCCATGTGATGAATTAAGAATATATATATGTCTTTATTAGGAAGTTGAATATAATGTGTTATGATGATTACTTGAATTAAGGAATATGAAGAATTTGTTGATGTTGTTGGTAATGTGATGAATTGTTGATGTTTGTCGTTAACATGATGAATTGTTGTTGTTGTAACATGATGAATTGTTGTTGTTGTTGTTGTTGTTGTAACATGTTGATGTTTGTTGTTGTTGTGCAATATGTTGAATTGTTATTGTTTCTGTAACATGATGAATTTGTCATTGTTGTTGTAGACCCTATGGTCACTTTTGATAAGTTGTATAATGTTGATAATTGTATTGTGATGTATTGTGAGGTGAATTATTGTTGTATGATGATGCAACATAGTGACGTGATTGTGAAGTGATGCATTCTTATGAATGATGATGATTTTGTTATTGTTGAAGTTCGACATTATATTGATAATGTTCGATGGTGATTTAGACGATGTTGTGACATATTGTTTATGTGGTTTGTATGGATGTTGCATTTATTGAGTCACATCCATTGCATAAAGAGACGGTGGCCTTGTTGGCAAATAGCGACGGTGTGCCCAATGGCAAATTTTGAGACGGTGGGAGTTTTACTCCGAATGGTACCACATGCATTTGCATAAGTCGAGTCACATGTGAATTGCATTTGAGTCTTATTTGATTATGTTGTGGTGACGTGATGACTTGATGATGAGATGTTTGTTGTGATGTGTTGGAATCTTACTTGTGAATTGCATATATTGTCATGGTTGATTGTTGACATTGTTGCCATTTCATAAGTTGATTATGTTATTTGAATTGTTGAGTCGATGGTCTGTTGTTGTGACATGATGATAGTATGACTGTGAATTTGAATATGTTGTCTTAACTGATTAATGATATGGTTGCCGTTTCGAAAGTTGTATTATATTGATAAGTTGTTTTGCGGTGAAACTTGTTGTAGATGTTATGTGATGCGAAGTGGTGAAATTATGTATGATCTATATCTCCTATATTATTTATCATGCATTCCTTTATATTGTAAGATATCTCACCCCTTTGCTGATATTTCCCCTACCATGGGAAATGGGCAGGTATTCAAGATTAGTCGTGGATGTTCGAGGTTATTGATGTGAAGTCTTGATGTTGCTTTATGGAATGTCGAGTCGGTGTCTATTGCTCTGATACGTAGCACTCGGGGGGATTAGTCGATTATTACTTGGTTGTTGTATTCTATGATGATTTTGTGATAAGTTGAATATAAAGATGTTTATAATTTGAAATTGGAAGATGTTGGATAAAGTCTTGTTTTCCGAATGCTATGTATCTGTGTTGATTGCAATATGAGTATGTTTGTTGGTTTAAGTCGAATTATGACATCCCATCTTTGATGAATATTTTTAAATGCGGGGTAGATTTGGGGTGTTACACGAAGGGTCATTGGTCGACTTAAAAAGCTAAGGAACAAGACAAATGATGAGCCTAGAAACCCACATGTGTTGCCAAGAAAACTTGCAACTGTTAGTTATCATAGGTGTGGAACCATGGGTCACAACAAGCAAAGTTACAAGGGAAAGAGATCTACTGATATGGCTATACCCAAAGGGTGGAAACAAGAATAAGAAGGCAAAAAAGAACCCTAATGTCAACAAGAAGTTCAAGAAAAATCCCGGAATAGAAATTGTACCTTCATCACAAGCACCGACTCCTACTCAACCTACTCAAGAATAGTTTAATGTCTACTTACCTTAAGTATTGTTTTGTAATATTTTGTTCCATGAATAAGATCAATGGTGATCAGCAGTGTTATGTAATAGTTTAATGTCTACTTACTTTTACTAGTGTTATGTAACACTATGCAACATTACTTGTAGTATTACGCAAAATCACTGATAAAATTATGTACATTGATAACATTATTGCTAAATCAAAGTTAACATTACTGCTAAGTCAAAGTTACATTATGATCAAACACTACTCATTAACATTACAGTTGGTAATCAAAGTTACATTCAACATTACATAACACTACATCCAACATTACTTCATCTTTAATACAATACCCATCACTAAACCAATTAACATAACAAATATGATTGACACATATAACTTCGTCTTCTTTACAAACTTCATATTGTTCTTCATTTCTTCCTCTTTGATCTTGGTAACATTTAAATTCTCTATTGCTTCACTCAGCTTGTTGTTCAGATAAGAGATTATCTCTTTGGCTCTTGGTGACATTTCTTCATCAACCCAATTAAATGGTTACATTTCTTATAACCTTGGATATGGAAAAGAAGTAAACAAAAGATGAAGTTGATGAATGAGTGGAACCTGAATACGCGACGGAAGTTGAACTGAAAACAAGTAAACAAAATTTTACCTTAAACATTCCACATCCATAAAAACGGCGACTTGGGTTTGATTTGGTCCAGGAGGTCATCAATGGGGATTCCAATCCACATTTGCACGCCTCCTGAATGTTGTAGCAAGCAACCTTTCTGTTAGTTGACCTTGAATTTTGAGATATGGATGACATGGTTAATCGCGATTGAGGAAATGGAAAAAATTAGTGTTTAGGTCTGATAAAATTGGGGGAAGATGGAGAACGCATGAGAAGAAGAAGATGAATAGTTTTTGTTTATATCACATACTTTTAATAAATCCATTAACATAAATAATTTTTTAATTATTAAAAATAAATAACAGAAAATTATTACTTAAAATTAATGACATGACAAAAAATATAATAGGTGACACTAAATAGTGTGTACCACGTCATTAAAATGTTATTTTGTCAAAAGAGACCATACAAAAAATAAAGATCGAGAGTTTCAGGGACCAAAAAGTTTATTTTTTTAAATGGGATGCAAAAAATTAAAAATATTGAAATAAAGGGACAAAAAATGTATTTAAACATCTTAATTATGTGTGTTTACTTTTCATCAGGATTATTATTGTCATTTGAAATTGTTTTATTTTAATTTCGATTGTCATTTGCTTCACACACTATTATTTTTGTTAATTTAAATAAAATTGGTTTAATTTTAAATTTCCCACCAACAACCTTATATAACCATATCGTGTAACTTTACATCAATTAATTCCCAAATTGTCAACATTCTTGAATTGTGTCAAAGTTACATTATAAATTCAATTTTATGACTTAACTTGTAGGATACAAATATGCATGAAGTCAAAAATATTTTTCCTCTCCAATTTGTGTCTTGTATTTTTCCTTGATGTATTACCAAAATGTGTCGGCCATTTGGAGTAATAATTTATAGAAAAATGGAATGATGATAACAACAGGTGAATTGAAGATGACTTGATATGCAATATAAGAGACAAAAATATATCTACCCATGAGTTAATGCAATTACTAACACTATATTTCAGCCCACAGATGCAATATAACCAGGAACCACCTTTCTAGCACCTTGTTTTTGTGTACCTTAGCTGTTCAAACTGTGAGCCCATTAAATATCTATACACCTAAAATTAATAAAGATTTTTTGTTTATGCAGTTATAATTTCTTGATTTGTTGTTGTCTTATTATTGTTAGTCATCATTATATTGTACTTCCAGCTGAAATTAATTTATCTGAAAATTTATACTCTCTCCATTCTTTTTTAAGTGTCGTTTTAAAAGATTTTTTTTTATTTAAATGTTATTTTATAATTTAATGTTATAATTTGTCAACTATACTCTTATTTTCTTGATAAGTACACTTTACGTTTTCCATAAAATTAAGGAGAGAGTATGATTGAATTTATTTAAAAAGAGAAAATAAACGAAGATATATTAAGAAAAATAATTCTAAAAATTCACTATCTTTATTGAAGAGTTTTATATTAAAATAACATTTAAAAAAATGAAATGAAATAATAAATTATGAGTTTAGTTTTTGTTGTCGATGTAAAAATGTTAAACAATTATGAGCTTTATATAATTCTAAGAATATGCATAGTTTTGTTGTAAGTGATGTGATAGTGTTGTTGTAGTGGATTTAAGAAAATCAACCATTACTATTTTAATATATTTTATAATATTTTTAAAAATATTTCTTCTCTGATTCTGTTTCTAAATTACTAGGTGAATTAAGTATCTTTTATAAAAAAAAATATTACAATTAATCATTCAAAAAAAATTATTTTCCCATATGTTAATAAGCTAGGATGTATGATATTTATAATGGAAGAAATTAATTCCAGCCAAATATAAAAAATTAACTATTTTCCCATATTAAATGAATTGGTCACTTTTAATGGAAGTGCATTGAAAGACCCTAAATATCTAAACTTTCCTTAATTGCAAGGAAGAATAAAAAATATGAATTAGTACAAAACATGATGGATAACCAATTCAACCACCACCCTAAGTTAACATTTATTTAACAATTCTCTTCAAGTAACTGTATAGTATATTTAATTAACTGACAACAAAATCATTTCAATTCCACCAATCAAATTTATGAACTAACCTCATTAGGCAAGCACCATTTGGTAATTTTACTCACTATATATAATCCCTTTTTTCCTATTAATATATTACTATTCTATGTAACCAGTAAATGCTGCTACAATTTATGAGATTTTATAGTTAGGAGAATTTTTTATCATTCAAAGTTTCCAATGTTTTTAGAAGTTAGAAGCAACAAAATTGTCACACGTAACCAACTACTCATCACTCCAATCATAGTCATCTCAAAAATATCTTATAATATCAAAACATTGACATCACTTTTTACACTACTTATTTATTTAGACTGAGATAAAAGGTTAAAAAAATGAGGTGTAAAAAGTTGCTATATTATCCTTATATCCAAAAATCATAACTCAAATACTATAAATATAAGTGAGATTCAATGCTTATAAATATGTACTTTACACTCATATTGAGACATCACATCTACATCATATACTTAATTATCTTCTCAATTTGAATATGGCTATTATCATTACTTCACCAACTATTACTAACTGGTTTTGTGGAACAATTGAAGCTCTTTCTTCCAAGGTTTTGAATGTCATTGGTTGTTCTGCATTTGAGAAATTCATGAAAGTTATGGACAGAATTCTCTTTGCTGTATTCGCTTGTTTTCTAGCATTAGGTATGTTACATTTTTGTTTCTCTTGTTTATATTATATATGTTATTGTTAAAGTGAGTGAAAATAGTGTGTTATGAACTTTAGGAGGTTCAATAATAGGAACAATAGGAGGAGCTATCAAAGGCCAAACCACAGAAACTGGTTTTCTTGATGGAGCTTGCAGAGGAGCAATTGCAGGAGCCATTGCAGCCATAGAGTTTACGAGTTTAGCTTCTGTTGGTGAGCCATTTTCCAAGGTAACATTTCTCATAGCACCAATATTTACACGACACCGGCATATATCCAGATAGTGTTCAGAGTGTATGTCAGTGTTAGTATCGTGTCTGGTATTCTTAATCCGATAGAGATAGTGTTGTTGTCACCTAAAAATTTTGGTATGGAAATGCAGGTAGCTTTATTGACAAGTTTATTAAATGGAAAAGTGTTTATGGACTGGATATGTCCAACTGCTGCACAAGCTTATGTAAGTATATTTTTATTAAATTAAATATGCACTTATATAGTTATTGAAATCAAAATTTTAGTTCACAATTGATAAAAAAAAATTAAATGTTTTCAGATAAATTCAGTAGAAGCAGCTTATGGAGGAGTGGTTTCAGATATTTATGACAGCATGGGAGTTAAAGGGATGTCACAAACTTGTATCATGAAACTTCCATTTCATAAATTTAACTCCTCCAACAAAATTATGAAATTATACAATGAATCATGCTGCTCCATTTGCTTCCAGGTCAGAAACAAAATCTCTTAACTTCTCAAAAAAATTTCATCTTAATGATTGATATATCATTTTGAGACTTTAGAAGTTTTCATATTGATTTTGCAGGATTTAGAGGATGGAGAATTGGTGAGAATACTTCCAAAATGTAGTCACATTTATCATTTAGAATGCATTGACAAGTGGCTAATACAGCAAGGATCGTGTCCTATTTGTAGAACTTACATTCTTCAATAGTTTTGTTTTTGTTGTAAAATCTCTTTTTGTGTGTTCCAAGAGAGAAGCTATAGTTGCAAGCTTTAACTTTATTGTATGGTGGCGTTGAATCATTTGAGATGCAAACATGCTCTAAGCAATTATCCAACATTAATTTTGTCTCTAACTTCCTTTTATTTTATTTTATTAATATTGTCGAAAACTCTGTTTTTTACCACATAAAATTTGTATGATTAAAATATTGAAAAATTGGAGAGTTTGAGAAATACTTAAAATATTCACATCCATGACATTTATTTTGGTGTTTTAAATAGATTCCGCTTAATTTTTTTTATCCTATTTTACACTTTTTAATAAATTAAATCTCTCAAATAGATTTTTTAAATATCTATACCATTTATTCAAAAAGTTTAAACTAGGTCTCACTTACTCTATTATATAATCATGGTCAGTCTTTGTAAAAAAGAAAGAAACAAATTAAGACATAGTCATTGTCTTTGAAAATGATGGTAATTGCGGTTTTCGAGTTATATCTAAATTGTTCGGTAAAAGAAATGATGATCACCAATTTGTCTGCATCGCACTTTTGAAAAAGTTTATGATGCATAGAAAATTCTACACGAAATTATACGGGTAAAAAAATTTGATTCAATTCAAGATGCACTTATTCCTTGTCGTAGCGGTAAAACTTCCTTTTCAAAAAGAATATGTTTCCCTTAAACGAGCCAGCTTATAGCACGTGCTTATGACTGTGTATCAGTTTGACGAGATATGGGTTCTTGGAGACATTTTTTCTATTACGGAGCGGTCCAACTAAAAACCCTTCCAAACGCATCATGTGCATAAGGTTTCTTCCAAATGACCTTACATTTTGTGAACATACAACAATAACAGAAAACTCCATAGCCAAAAGAGAGAAAAAGCTTTGAACAAAGAGAGGTTGTATGTGAAAAATGTAATTCTCAATCTTAACTCTTACAAAGGAGAGAGCTACTATATATAGTTAAGCTAAGTAGTTAGGTCCTAACTAACTTCTCTTAACTACCTCTAACTAACTTTTGAAGTCAGTTATTACAATAACAGAAAAGTTACACTTCATTGGGATTATTGCATAGCTCATTATGTTCATTATCATTCACAGCCCCCTCAAGCTGGAATGGATATCAAGCATTCTAAGTTTGGTTGCAAAGTATTGAAAGGACCAGGTTGAAGAGACTTGGTAAAAATGTCTGCAACTTGCTCCTTAGACGTGACAGGCATGAGATGAACAACTCCAGCGAGAACCTTCTCACGTACAACATGACAATCGAGCTCGATGTGTTTTGTGCGCTCATGAAACAAAGGATTGGCAGCTATGTGCATGGCAGATTTGTTATCACAGTAAAGAATAATGGGTGGTGAATGCGTGATGTGAAGATCATGAAGGATAGTGAGCAACCAAACTCCCTCACATGTGGCTTGAGCAAGGGCACGATACTCGGCCTCAGAGGAAGATCTGGAAACAACAGGCTGTTTCTTGCTCTTCCAGCTAATGAGTGGGGCACTAAGAAAATAACAAAAGCCAGAAGTGGATCTGCGTGTATCAGGGCAAGCCCCCCAATCCGAATCTGAAAAGCCTTTGAGACATAAAGAAGTATTAGAGGGAAAGATGAGGCCAAGGCCAGGACTGTTCTTGAGGTACTTCAGAACATGTAGACCAGCTAACATATGTTTGTCTGTTGGTGAAGCAAGGAATTGGCTTAATTTGCTAACAACAAAAGAAATTTCAGGTCTTGTATGTGTTATATACAATAAACGACCAATAAGCCGTCTGTAGGGAGTAGGATCAGAAAGAGATGTGCCATAGGATTTGTGAAGTTGCAAATGAGGTTGCATAGGGGTGGAACATGGTTTTGCACTAAGGAGGCCAGCATCAGAAATTAAATCAAGAGTGTATTTCCTTTGACACAAAGAAATACCATGAGAGCTGCGAGCTACTTCAAATCCGAGGAAATATTTGAGAACTCCTAAGTCTCTGATACTGAATTTAGCATCCAAACATGTTTTGATTTGTAATATTTCATGAGAATCAGTGCCTCCAACTACTAAATCATCAACATAAACCAGAATCATAGTAAAACCTTGTGGAGAAGTCTTAGTGAAAAGTGAATAATCTGCTTTGGATTGGATGTAACCTGATGCAATAAGGGTGTCAGTGAGTTTTGTATTCCATTGTCTACTGGCCTGCTTCAGACCATAAAGAGATATTTGTAATTTGCAAACCAAATTGGGAGTAGGAAGAAGGAGACCAGGTGGAGGCTTCATGTAAACTTCCTCATTAAGATCACCATGAAGAAAAGTTGTGTTCACATCAAGTTGGAACAAAGGCCAGTTATACACAGCAGCAATGGCTAAGCAAACTCTAACAGTGGTCATTTTAACAACTGGACTGAAAGTGTCAGTGTAATCTAATCCTTCAGTTTGACTGAACCCCTTTGCAACAAGGCGTGCCTTGTACCTCTCAATAGTACCATCAGCATTTATTTTCACTTTAAAAACCCACCTGCAGCCAATGGCTTTCTTGTTTGAAGGTAAGGGCACAAGATCCCATGTGTTAGTTTTAGCCAGAGCCTGCAATTCAGTACTGATAGCAATTCTCCAATTCTCATCACAAATAGCTTTCTCATATGATGCAGGTTCAGGATTGGCAAACAAATTCAACATGTAATGCTTATGAGGAGAAGAAAAAGAATCATAGGATAAAGAGGAAGAGATAGGATACTTACATAAGGGTGAAAATGATGCTACAGCTGAGTCAGGATGGTGAAGTAGATTACAATGATAATCTTTGAGATAGGTAGGAGGATTAATTTGTCTATGTGATCTTCTAACAGGAATGGGCTCACAGTTAATAGGAGGAAGGGGATTAGTTGTAGTAGTAGGAGAAATGGAAGTATGGGTATTAGGAGTGATATATATAGAAGGAGAGTGATTCTCAGTGTGACCAATATCAATTGACTGAGGCTCAGTATAGCTATGGTCAGTTGAATGCTCAAATGAAGGAGTAGAAACAGAATTAGGCAGAAATATATCATCAAGCAAATCATTCAAGGGTGAATTAGTGATAGAGGATGATGAAGGCAGAGGAAGATTATGTGCATAGGGAAAATGTAATTCAAAGAAAACAACATCTCTAGAAATGAAAAGTTCTTTATTAGACAGATCAAATAAGAGGTGTCCTTTCACACCAGGTTTATGACCTAGGTTGATACACTTTCTAGACCTTGAATCTAATTTCTTCCTATTAGATTTTAGGGTGGCTGCATAGCATAAGGAACCAAAGACTTTCAGGTTGGTCATGTCAGGTAAGGTGTTGTACAAAATTTGGTACGGTGACTCGTGTTTTAAGAAAACTGTGGGGAGTCTATTTATGAGATGTACAGCATAGCTGACTGCATGAGCCCAGAATAAAGGAGGCAAATGAGCTTGGAAAAGAAGAGCTCTAGTGATGCCCAAGATATGCTGATGTTTTCTTTCAACAATGCCATTTTGTTGAGGGGTAGCCACACAAGAGGTTTGGTGAATGATACCTAATTGATTGTAAAAGTCAGGCATCAAAAACTCATTGCCATTGTCTGATCTAATGCACTTGACCTGACAGTTGAATTGAGTTTTGATTAAAGCTACATGAAATGACTTAACATGAGAAGTGGTTTCAGATTTCAGTCTCATAAGGTACAACCATGTAAATCTACTCTTATCATCCAATATAGTTAAAAATACCTATATCCCATCATGGATGGTATAGCCAAAGGACCCCAAATATCCATATGCAATATGTCAAAAGTGGATTGAGAAACATGAGAACTAAGAGAAAAATGGCATTCTTTTTTGTTTGGCATAGAAACATACATCACAAGGCAATTTGGTATTAACAGGTTTGATGAAAGAAAAATCTTTATTGAGTTCAATCAATTTGGAATTAGAAGCATGTCCTAATCTAATATGCCATAGGCTACATTCAGAGGTATGACTATTTGAATTATTAACAGAAGAATTGAGACAATGGATAGGAACTGTTTTGGGCAATGTAACTGAAGGAGAGGTCAAGAGGTATAATCCACCATGTAACTCAGCTGTGCCAATCATCTTCAGAGAAAATTTGTCCTGTACAGTACAAGAATTAGCATTAAAAACAAGTTGCCAATTGAGTGATTTGGTCAATTTTGGGATTGAAATGAGATTAAAAGCAAAATGAGGTAAGTATAGCACATCAGTTATGTAAAAGTTGCTATCAAACTGAATAGTGCCTGAAAGATTAGTGGTAACTAAACTGCCCTTTGGAAGTTTGAGAGTAATAGGCTTAATTTGCTTGAGACACTGAAAATATTCACGAGTGAAGCAAACATGATCAGTGGCACCTGTATCCAATATGAATGATGCAACATGAAATGAATTGGGGATAGTGCAGAGAATACCTGAACCAAGAGTAGGATGAGAAGTTAACTGGTTAATGGTATGAGATTGCACTTGTGATGAGCCTTGGAGTAAGGCTAGCAATGCTTGATGCTGCTCTGGGGTGAAAACTAAACCATGAGATGCTGGTGCACTTGCTTCAATCTCAGATCCTGATGTGTTGTCAGATCTATCAGATGCAATATTGCATTGATTGATCGCACCTTCATGCTTCCAATGAGGAGGATAACCATGTTTTTTTTAAAACAAGTATCAATGGTATGATTGCTCATGCCACAATGTGTGCAAACACGATTATTCTTGCCCCTGCCACCAGAAGATCTACCTCCTCTAAAACTACCTCTACCACGCATGTTGGAATAGGATTTAGGCTGAGCATCACGATTAGTCTGAGACTGATCAGAAGAAGGAGTGGCCAAAATCTTGGACTCATCAATGGGAAAATTAGCTTGTTTTTCTTGTTGCACAAGCAAGGAATATACTTTGCAAATGCTAGGAAGAGGATCCATAAGCATAATCTGTGACCTAATAGCAGAATATTGGTCATTCAGCCCTTTCAAGAAACGAATTACTTGATCACTAGCTTTGTAAGATCGGATTTTGGTAATAGCAAGGCACGTAGTATCACATTCACATTCAGGAATAGGTCTAAAATTATCCAGTTCTTGCCATAAAATCTTCAATCTTGTGTAATATGAAGAAACAGAAGCATTACCTTGTTTCAATGTGCAGATTTCTTCTTGAATATCAGAAATTCTGAAAACATCACCTTGATAAAATCTATCTTTAAGCTCATTCCACATATCGGAAGCATTCTCCATCCAAAGAATACTTTGAGCAATTTCAACTTCTACAGCATTCTTGATCCAAGACATGATCATTGTGTTACATCTATCCCAAGCTACGGAATTTGGATCAAGATCAGAAGGACGTGGTAAAACACCATTGATAAAATGTAGTTTACTCTTAGAACGAAGAGCCATGGTCATGGAACGCGACCAAAAATGATAGTTGTTATTGGAAAGTAATGGTGTAACTAGAATCAACGAGGGATTTTCATTGGGATGCATGAAATAAGGGTTTAGGATATCGTTCTGATAACCTTTATTGTTGTTTCGTGGAGTGGATTCACCATGATCAGGGCCATTGAAGCTTGAAGCTGACATGATGAAAAACAACAAAGTTGCAGAAACAGCAGAAAAGAAGAAGGATCGAAAGAAGAAGAAGATTGAGAAAGATCGCAATGGAAAAACAGAATCACAGGCTCATGATACCAAGTGAACATACAACAATAACAGAAAACTCCATAGCCAAAAGAGAGAAAAAGCTTTGAACAAAGAGAGGTTGTATGTGAAAAATGTAATTCTCAATCTTAACTCTTACAAAGGAGAGAGCTACTATATATAGTTAAGCTAAGTAGTTAGGTCCTAACTAACTTCTCTTAACTACCTCTAACTAACTTTTGAAGTCAGTTATTACAATAACAGAAAAGTTACACTTCATTGGGATTATTGCATAGCTCATTATGTTCATTATCATTCACACATTTTGTTCAGGTTTATTTGAAACCTGGGTGTCCAATTCTAGCTACATCGATCTAGTGGATGACACATTCAACAGATGAGGCCGAAACTTAGCTGGATCAATTTATGGAAAGGATGATACAGTTCACCAAATTGATGAAGCTTGAAAGAGAATCAAATAAGGAAGCATCGAAGGCGGAGCCATTTGTAGATTTATGCGATACTGGATCTTTTGATGCATTTTAGACTGTAATCGATACACTTTTTATATGTATTAATTTTGATATGATTTAATATATATGAATTTTATGGTTTACTTTTGGTTTACATTGCATGTGCTTGTTTATAAAGTTTCTGGTTTTTTCTGGTTCAGGTAAATTTTCGGATATACACATCCGAATTTACCTCATTCAAATGTTCAAATATGTATCTCTGAAGTCATCATTTTTTGTATTAAAAGGTGTGGTTTATTCAGATATGTATTTCCAAAATTATACTTGATACATGATAAGGTTTTTGAGATCTAAAGTGACTCAATACTTGTATAAATAGGGCGTGTCTCAACCCTTATTTGTTGCACAACACACTAAAACTAGAGAATGAGCTCATATCTTCACCTTGCATTTGTGTATTTCAATGGCGATAAACCACCACTTTTGTTTAGGGTCACCAAGGAAACATCCCTTGCATATCTAATATTCAAACTAAATACTCTGTTGCGCTTTTTAGAAAATCACGGAGTTGTCAAACTCGAGTATCAGTCACTCTCATTTGACATCGAATGGAATGTCCATTTCACCAACCTTGAACTTAAGAAGGATGAAGATTTAAAGGTTATGTGAAGTATTTTTCTTGGTTATGAATCTAAGAGTCTGATTGAAGTGGATGTGAAGATTCAAAGATTTGTCAAGGATATAATCATTATGTTGCAACGTCCCGGTAAAATGGTTATGTCATGTTGAATTTATTTTCGTGACTATCTATGTAATGAATATTTTTATTTAATGCAATGTTGATGTTGGTGTTTGTTTGCAATTGTTCTGACATATTTCTGTCTTTGATTTTCTAAAACCAATTTAGTTCAGAGATACATCTTTGAATACACCCTTAAAAAAAACTTCAAAAATATATCTTCGAAAACAAGTGACACTTTAAAAAATTTACACGGAACCTGTAAAAAATAACAAGAGTACAATGAAAAATTGTCTTAAATTTTAGTTCACATGGGCTTCATCGATTAAACCATGAATTATCTTTGTTATATTTGCAAATTTAGAAGTTGATTTGCGATCTATGTAACTATTTTTAAGTGTAAAGAAGTTAGCATTGCCTATTAAACACAAAAAAGAAAAAATTCTTATGTTATCAATTTAGTAAAATAATTTTTATATTATCATTTCTCTCAAAACTATATTCATAATGTATATATGAAGTTAATATTGAAATAATATCTAGAAAAAACAATTTAGAGTTAAAACATTAATAAAAGACAATTACAAAGTAACTTCCACTTTATCTAAACATCTCCACAAAAAAAAAATCTATAAATGATTGATTATCAAAATCACTTTTTCAATAATCCATAACAACATTCCACAAATTGTTGATTTTCTTATAAAGGACAATGTCCTTCCTCAACAACATTATTCTTATTTCTTGTCATAAATAACCTCAAACATTTCAAATACATATTCTTCTGCACATGAATCCAAATCTCACGTTTGACTTCGTTCCATGTTGCTTGTTCCTTCCTTCCATTTTTGTTCAAATTTTGATCCTTTCTCCACAAACCCTTTATTTATCATGTTTCAAATTTTGTTCATTCAAACCCTTTATTTATCATGTTTCAAATTTTGTTCATTCGAACCCAAATAATCAAAAAGCAACCTTTTTTACATTTTTTTGATCCAAAGCTTTGATTTTTAGCTATAAATCTGCATAATTTCGTTGAATTCTGATCTGGGTTTTTTCCATTTTCACATATTCATTTATCACTTTGAAGCTTTGATCCTATATCTGGTAAAAATCCAATCTTTTGATTTTGATTTTGTGTTATAATCATGGGTATTTGTTTGAGCAAAAAGGAATCAGCCCCAGATCAAAGACATGTTGATTCTGGTAATCACAACCACAATCATAATCATAATCATAATCATAATCATAATTCCAATCACAATCACAATCAAAATCACAATCACAATCAAAATCACAATCACAATCATAATCACAATCACAAGAATCATGAACCCTATGTGAATCAATCAAAAGGCCCTTCTCCACATGCCTCAAATACAAAACCTGTTCAAAGATCAGCTGCAAACACAATTCTAGGCAAACAATTTCAAGATGTGAAACACTTTTACACAATTGGGAAAGAATTAGGGAGAGGACAATTTGGTGTGACTTATAGATGCACTCAAAATTCAACTAATTTGAAATATGCTTGCAAATCGATTTCCAAGAGGAAACTTGTTAATAAAGCTGACAAGGAAGATATAAAGAGAGAGGTGCAACTCATGCAGCATATGAGTGGACAGCCAAACATTGTTGAGTTTAAAGGTGCTTATGAGGATAGAAGTCATGTTCATGTTGTTATGGAGCTTTGTGCTGGTGGTGAGCTTTTCGATAGGATTATTGCGAAAGGACATTATAGTGAAAGAGCCGCGTCTTCGATTTGTAGACAGATTGTTACTGTTGTTCATATTTGTCATTTCATGGGTGTGATGCATAGAGATTTGAAGCCAGAGAATTTCTTGCTGTCTAGTAAGGATGATAAGGCAATTATCAAGGTTACTGACTTTGGCTTGTCGGTTTTCATCGAAGAAGGTAAGCATTTTATTCATTCATTGGTTTTTCTTTCTTGTATGTTATAGTAATGTTTATGACTTATAGAATGTGAAGTATGTGAACTGTAGCAAAATCGAGATTGTAACGTGATCTATGAATGCAATTGTTAAGAAATGTTATGAACATGGGAAGTAATATGCTATAATTTATCGTCAGCTGCAACATATGCATTGTAGTGTAGCGATGCGTATTCGTTGGTGGTCACAGAAACACTGCAATTGCAGGGTTATGATTGTGAATCGTGATATTGTGGCTGCATCACGTGATATATAAACGTTTTTTTATAATTTATTCACAGGAAAGGTATATCGAGATATAGTTGGTAGTGCATATTATGTTGCGCCAGAAGTTCTGCGTCGTAGATATGGGAAGGAAGTGGATATATGGAGTGCGGGAGTTATATTGTATATCTTACTTTGCGGCGTGCCTCCGTTTTGGGCAGGTAAAATCAACTGGTTCATTTTGTATTTTTCATTTACGGAATAATCGCGATGTACTAGACCCAACCTTGATTAATTTTTCCATAAAATACGTGTTTTAGAGACGGAAAAGGGAATATTTGAGGCCATATTGCAAGGTCATATTGACTTTGAAAGTCGTCCATGGCCAAGCATATCAAACAGTGCTAAGGACCTTGTTCGTAGGATGCTTTTACAAGATCCGAAGAAACGCATCACTGCTACTCAGGTTCTAGGTAAATCACTTCACTTCTATTTTGTTTTTGCATCTGTTACGTATTTTTTCGAATGACAAATATGTTAGTATAGTTACTATTAATAAGAATTTTCTCTGTTAACGTTTTGTAATTTCTCTAATAACTGTTTTCTATGTATTGTATGGTTTATTAGACCATCCATGGCTTAAAGAAGGTGGAAGTGCTTCTGATAAGCCTATAGACAGTGCGGTACTTTCTCGAATGAAGCAATTCCGAGCGATGAACAAACTAAAAAAACTCGCCCTCAAGGTTAGTCCGGTTGCAATCTTCATGACATGTCATAAGCTATTTCCATAAGCTCTCCTAGTTCCCTCGACATATCGATAATTACACATTGAGAGACATAGACATATTTGCGTAATGTTCTCATCAATTCGGAAGAACTGAATGGATTTTGAAAAATCTTTCAGGTAATTGCTGAAAATCTTTCTTCGGAAGAGATCCAAGGTTTGAAGTCAATGTTTACAAACATGGACACTGACAAAAGCGGTACAATCACATATGAGGAATTGAGAACAGGATTGCAAAGACTCGGCTCAAAGCTTACCGAAGCTGAAGTTCGTCAGCTTATGGAAGCTGTAAGCCATTGCTGATTTACAACATCTGTTTTCTTCTCTATTTTTCGTATAATTAATTCTTCTAAAGTTATACTCCTTTGTTTGAATTTAGGCCGATGTAGATGGAAATGGCACGATTGATTACATAGAATTCATCACTGCTACTATGCATCGACACAGGTTAGAAAGAGATGAACATCTTTACAAGGCCTTCCAACATTTCGATAAAGACAGTAGCGGGTAAGTACTTTCAACAGAATTTGAGCGAATCTCTATTGTTATATGATACAATATTTCGTACAAAATAATGTCGAATAGCTAATGTTGAATGAACTGCTATTTTTCACGATAACACATATACTTGAATCATTTGGCTATTTGGATTGTATCTATATGTTTTTGTTTGATTTCATCGCAGTTTTATTACAAGAGATGAACTGGTAGCCGCCATGAAGGAATATGGTATGGGCGACGATGACACAATCAAGGAAATTATATCCGAAGTTGATGCCGATAATGTAAGCCTAATTCTTATCTTTAGTGTGCAATTAGTGCAGTGAACAAATCAGAGCCCTCGGACGAAGATCGATTGACTCATATTCTTACCTCAAGTGAAATACGAGTCGTCTAATCTTTTATCCATCGGCTCTCATTGTTAGCTGCACCGTTTTTTAGAACATCAAATCTAAGATTAAATTCCGTCGGCGTGTTCTATAACTAAAACTCAATGATATGATATATCTTAGGATGGTAGAATCAACTATGAAGAATTTTCTACAATGATGAGAAGTGGAGTCCAACAACAAGGCAAACTATTATAAATCATACAAATATCAATCACTAGTTTGAATCTTCTGCATCCAAGATCAGCAAGTGAAAAAGCTTAAACTTCTTTAGTTGTGAAAAGAGCTTTCAAAAGTTTCATACATCATAATATCATAGGCATGTAAAGCTCCCAATATAGATTTGTTTTCTATTCTTCTCTTATATTTCTCTTTTTTGTTTCTTTTATGTCTAGTTTTGAGCTAGTAGCACCGACACCTCTGGAAAAAGATGTGTCTGTGTCATAAACCGACACCGACACTTGTGATTACGTTTAATTTATTCATTTTTTCAAATTATTAGTGGTGTTGAATTGCCAGTGTCGGTGTCGTGTTTTCAGTGTCCGTGCTTCATAGGTTGTTTTGAGTTATCTTGTAATTTGTTTTGGACAAACACTCATAATTTGTTTTGGACAAACACTCATAAAGTATGAACTCACCTAGGAAAGGTGATTTTCTCATTAAGATCATATCAATTATACATATATATAAAGAGAGATGTTTTGTGCTTAATTATTTAATACAAGCATGCATGTAGAAAACACAAACCATGAACTAATCTTGATCAGAAACCATGAATCTTGATGTTATCCTTTCGGACGAGACCAGCGTGAACAAGAAAGTGCGAAACATTCTTGCGCTGATCGCCTTGGAGTTGGATAATCTTGCCAAGATCCTTACAATTGACAACGTTTCCGTTGCAACAAAACTCTTTCTTGAGATCTTTTAAAATCTTCTCATAGCTGTACTCCTTCTTCAGCCCTTGAACTGTGGTTAGACTCTTCTTTCCATTTCTTTGTTGTATGCGAATGTGCACATACTCCTTTGTTCCCGGTGCATCGGATTCTTTGGCCTCCGCGAATGGATCGAATGTGCTTGGGATTTGAATGTCAACCATGTAAACTTTCTTTGTGATTAACTCTTATGTAGCTGCCAAAAACAAAACCAAACAAAACCGATGGTTATATTTCAATATGAGTCGTTCGATCTTCATCTAATGAATGAGACAAAGTTGGAAAAGAAAGAGAGAGACAAACCTTAAGATGGAGAGAGATAAGAAGGCTAGAAAACAAAGAGAAGAGAATTGAGGAGAATGAGAATGTGGAGATATGTATATATATAGCAAGTGATGAAGGGTGTGAGTGTGATTTTGTAAATACACCCTTAGATTTTGTGTACTATGTGGCATCAACAATCAAGATAGGTGAATGATGGTTGATATACACTTAATTTAGGTGTTGGCGTGAAGAATATAAGATGCTTTTGGATGAATGGAGTATCATATTCTTGATGGGGATGACAAGTGGTGCACAAGATAATTTTTGAGGTGGTAGTGGTAGAGAATGAGGGCAAAGAGAATCTAGACTCAATATTCATTTGGAGATTATGTTCCATTTTTATGGTCTTGGTCTTTGCTAGAATTCTCCCTTTTCTAGTTACTATTATATTCCATTTGCATACTATTTAAATATAATTTTAGTCCTAGACACAAAATTATTTTTTTAATCTTATAATTTTTTAAATCCATGTGTTACTTTTCATAGATTTGTGATTGTGTTGTATATGATTGTAAAGTACTTTTTCATGCAACATTGCAAATAGTCTATGCATATTATCATGGTCTCCACACTCATGTGCAATGTGAAAGGTGTGGAGTGTGAATTAATTTTTTGTTAATTTATGTCACAAATGCGGGTTGTTTCAGGGAGTACCCTTGAAGGCTTTTGTTTCACCCTAAAACACGAGACGAATGAGGACAAATGCGTGGCGTTTTGTAAAAATGCTTGATGTTTCGTCTTGGAAACTAGATTATACTTAAGGTTTTGGCAATTTATTTTGAGGAAGAAGTGATTTCTTGGGAGATAAACTTAAAGAGATAGAGATAGATCTATTTAAGGTAATTGACTAGGTTTCACAAAATTATTTACGACTTATAAAATATTAAGGTACATCTTGACGGTGAGGACAAGACTTTTCTCTTGTTGGACAATTTATCTAAATCTTTTGAGCATTTCTAGAATACATCTATTTATGATAAGAAATACAATATCACCTTGAAAGAGGTCCAAACAAGAACCAAGGAGTTAACCAAGATGAAAGATTTAAAAGTTGAAAATAATGAAGAAGACTTCACCATTTTAAGAGGGGTAACTGAGAGCATGACAAACCAAAAGGAGAAGAAAAATCTAGGTTCAAGTACAAGTCTAAAGAGTTTTAAGTCGAAGTATAAGATATTCCTTTTTCATAAAAAATATCACTTAAAGAAGCATTGTCCCAAGAAAGGGAGCAAGTGTGATTCTGTTTAGATTATAGTTCCCTTGGATGAGGTTGGTCATGAGAGTGTGGACACATTAATGGTAATGATTTTGAAAATTCAAAAGATTTAAGTTATAAACTTTGAATGCTCTTATCATATATGTCCAAGGAAGGAATATTTTGATACTTTGGATCTAAAAGAAGGTGGAGTTTTTGACTCGGTAATAATAAAACTTGCAAGGTTCATGATTTGAGTATGGTTAAGCACAAGATGTTTTACAACTATGTGTTCCTTTTATGAAATCCGAGGTATGTTCCTATTGCACTAAAATTGAACATGGCAGACAACAAATTTTGCATGGTGCCACAATAATTTCTAAAAAGTCTAAAATGTATGGTTTGTATATTTTATATGGTTTCATTGTTATTAGTTACTCGTCATTAGCTATTCAAGATTTTTACGATAAAACCAAACTGTGGCATTTGAGATTAGCTATTCAAGATTTTTACGATAAAACAAAACTATGGCATTTGAGATTAAGACAAGTTAGTAAAATAGGTTTGCTTAAGCTCGCTAAACAAGGTTTCTAGGTAATGAGAATTCGAACAAACTAAAATTTTGTAATCATTACATATTAGGCAAACAACATAGTATGAAATTTAGGAGTGGTGTGCATAGTTCTAGTAGATCGTTTGAGCATTTTCCCTCAAATATTTGGGGTCCGACAAGGCCACAAGGGTGGCAACACATGAGGATGATTTATATTTTTTCACTATGACCGATGATTTTTATGGAAGATTATGATTTCATATTTTAAAACATAAATGTCACACCTTTAAAAAGTTAAAAAAATAGAATACTCTTGTTGGGAAATCAATTGAGCATTAAAATGAAACTTTTAAAAATTATCTTAGAGTTTGTTTTAGAGTTGTTTAATATGATTTTGCATGGAACAATGTATAAAAGAGGCATAATTTATATGTGGAACCCTACAAAAAAATGGCTTAGCTGAACGCATGAATATAACTATTTTGAAGTGAGTAAGGTACATTTCGTTGGGTTCTGAATTACACAAGATTTTATGTGATGAATTTATTGCTTCAACAACTTAGTTGATTTTTAGATGTATGTGCATTCACATGAATAGGATCCAAGACATTTATGGAGGTTTGAAATGAGATTTCAGTTAACTACTATAATTTGAAGGTATTTTGAGCTTTGGCCTTTGTGCATACCATGAAAGACAAACTTGATATTAGGGATGTGAAATGTGTTTTCATTAGTTATCCTAAATGTGTGAAAGTTTACAAGTTCTAGAAGGTGTAACTTGGAGGATCAAAGTTTATTATAAGCAAGGATGTTACTTTTGATGAGACCCGTATGAGGATGAAGTACAAAGACTTGAATGTGGAAGACTAAGACACTAAGATGGAAAAAAAATCAGTTTTAGGTGAAGGTTTTTACTTATGAGACAAGATAGGAGAAGGAAGTTGAAGCTTTCGCTTCTAGTTCTAGAGAGGGACAACCTACATTGACCCAAGGCTATCAATTGGCACATGATAGAGTGAGAATGGAGATTATACCACCTCATAGATATGATTATGCTAATATTATTTGTTATGGTTAGATGTAAGTGAGTCTTCAAAAAGAAAGGTATTCTAAGAAGAAGAACCAAGGTTTAATGAAAATCTTGTAGCAAGGTGTTTTACTAGGGTGGAGGGAATTGATAATGAAATTTTTTCACTTTTGGAAATCATTGTTCTACAAGGATACAAATGAAAATTTCAAATCAATATGATATTGAGTGGGAACAAATAGATGTCAAAACATCTTTATTACATTGATACTTTGAAGAGACATTCTACATGGAAAAACTTAAAGGTTTTGTAGAAGACAAGTATTAGTTGTGTTTATTGACGAAATCTCTTTGTGGGTTAAAAAAATTCCAAGGCAATGGTATCTTAGATTCATGAATTTCTTCGTAAGCATAGTGTGTAAGAAGTGATTATGATATTTGTGTTTAGATATTGAAGATGAATTATAAAGTCATTCTCTACCTTCTTCTATATGTTGATGATACTTTGGTGACAAAGTGCTAGCAAGGACTATATATGTAAGCTCAAGGAGATTTTGAATGAAGAATTTGAGATGAAAGATCTTGACGAAATGAATAAAGGACTATATATGTGAGTCAAGGAGATTTTGAATGAAGAATTTGAGATGAAAGATCTTGACGAAATGAAGATCCTTGGGATGAATATCACGAAAAATCGTAGAAGGAGTGAATTATTCTTGTATCAATCTAGCTACTTAAAGAAAATGGTGGGGTGATTTAAAACTAAACATGCTAAAAATGTCACCACTCATTTGGGTCATCACATTATGCTTTTGGTTAAGTAATATCCTCAAGCTGAAAAAGAGAATAGTATGATGGATAGTATTCCATATACAAAAGAATTTCCATATCTCAAGTTTGGATGGTTTATCCAACTAGGGCGGTACTTATTAGTGGACAAATTAGGTTTATTGTACATGTCATAGTTGTTGGGTTGAGGATTGTATATGTTAATGTTTAATGCATATGCAGATATGCTTAAGGAAAATCAACATTTGAAAAACTCTGCAAGATAGGACATGAATATGTTGGATGTTCAGGAAAAGTGCAAATCCCACAAACCCTTAGAGAGCAATCCCCGTTTCTTTATTGTAGTTTCAGTTTTGATATGTTATCATGTCAGAAGTTCAGTATGAACATTAAGATTTTATTTATGTTTTTATATATTTATGATTTTACTTGAGGCAAAAAGCTTTATCAGTACCAATTAAAATCATATTTATGATCCAACATGTTCAAATGAAACTCCCCTATTATGATACTTCCAAGCTTATTACTACCCTTTTTATCACAATCAAAATTCTCTACATTCTTCAAGAAACCAAAAGTGTTTCCATTAGTTCCATTAATCTTTTATCTTCTCAAACTTGTATTCCTTTTGCATTCTTCAGAAATGACTAGGTGAAGAATACCAAGATAAAAAGGAAAATGAACAGAGCCAGCAAAGCACATAACATCATCATCTGTCCCTTTACACTGGCCTTCTTCATCACCATTGCTACTCTTTTCTGAAATCATAAACAAAAGAGACTCAGTCTTCAACTTAACTTACACATGTCAACGTTCGAGGCTTTTATTACCAGCAACATTAAAATCAGATAGCAGAAACTCACTTGGACAAAATCAAGACGATGGGATGTACTATCCATCTCATTGCCAAGTTCATCTAGAATCTTTTCCTGAAGATCAAGATTTCGACAATTTAGAAAGAAAATTCTCACAGCAACAAAATTGCAGCACAACTTCTATTGAAGACACTTGAGGGAAACACGTAACTATATAAATGTTGCCTAGTCTATTACTTTTCAAAGCAATATTGAAAGAAAAAAAATCCTAGAGCAATATTTCAAACTTACCTGCCCTAGGAGCTCTTCATGTATCGTAAGTCCAACACCTCCGATTCTTTGTACGCTTAAACTAAGCTCATCTAACTCTTCATCTTGCCTCCTACCAGCACCAGTAAGATTTACATTAAAAATGTTATAACTACCGGTTTCTATAAGGATATGCTTTTTTAAAAGGTTACCCGCGTTCGGGTGGTTTTCTGTTTTATATTTTGAAACTTTCAAAATCCAAAACTAGTTTCAGTATTGAATTCCAATTTAGAGTTGGGTTTCAATTTTATTCGAGATAAGCCAGTCTATATACATCACTTTACTAAGAATTAACCTAAAATATTGACGACCCATTCCAAAGTAAAATAATTAAGCGCAATTTTCTATCATCAATCAAAACTAAACTTCTAAAAGTACTTCTATATAATAAAAAAGCAACTGGGATCACCCTGCTGAAAGTCAACTGCAGGTGATCACTACCCATTCCACAGTATATAAAGAGATAAACTCAAATTAGATCATTAGATAACTAAATCATGCAGAGATAATTGGAAAAGTTTGATAGAAGGAAGAATATTTTAGTTCACGTTCTTGACATTATAATATATTATGCTACTTTACTCTATAATATTTTATGCTACTTTACTCTGTGACCAGTCAGTGTTGAGCATAACTTCCAAAGGTTTAGAAGTTTGATGCTCGAGTCATGTTTTAGAATTTCAAGAGTTTCAGAAGCATGGGACACACACTAACACTGAGAATACTAAACGGAGAAATTACCCTCCCCACTGCCAACTCAGTAGAGTTAGATCCATACTGAAAATCTTAACTGGGGAACTACGCTCCTAGCATAAAAAACGAGATGCAACCCCCAAATCTCAACCAAAGTAGCCACAGGATAACAATGCCAAGTAAGAAAAAATAAATACAAAAAACAGGGTAACCACGTCGAGCTGAGGAAGGAACTGGTATAGCAGACTGAGAACCTGTATCGAAGGACTAGCATGTCGGTCACACACAGAAAAGGCGTCGCTCGCAGGAAATACGGTACACACAGGAACAACGCCACACGGGAACGGTACCACACAGAAACAGTGTTGCACATAGAACGACAGTGGTGTGCCCTAACCAGAGCAGCGGTGGCGAAAGCAAAACAGCAGGGGCTCGTTCGTAGGAGAAGACGCACAAAGCATCCAAAGAGAATACACACAACGAGTACAAGGAGAAAGTTTTCAGTATTAAAATACAAACAGTCAGAAAACATATTTATGTGGTTAGTGGCTTTCCCTAAATGCTTGAGCACTGTATTTTGTGCCCAATATGTATGTTAAAGTTGCTTGCCTTGCCACAGTTTATAATTTTTTTTCCAATTTTCTTTTTCTTCTATAGGAATTAAAAACCGACTCCACAATTTCAGTTATATTGTTAATCTAACAGGAACAGTAGATTCAAACAACATAAAAATTTAGCAAGGATGACAAGGAAGAACAACATTAATTAACAGAATTTACTATTGGAGTAGGACAAGAAACATACGTGCATATTTTTACAATTTAATGCAAGTGCAAAGGATCTCACATCTGGCATAATGCATCCGGCTTAAGAGGTGAAAATAACAACAACAACAACAACAACAACAGTATTTTCCATCTCATGCAGAAAAGTGACCATCATTGGAGTATGATATCATGGACATGTGCACAAAGTCAAGGTGGGAAAAACGAAAAAAATACTTAATTCAAATTCACATGACAGAGAGACAGAGAAAGGGAAGAAAAGGTACTTTATAAGAAGCATTTGCCTATCTGACTCTGATTCTATGAAATCATCATTATCCCCAGCAGCATATTGGTTGGACTTGGACGTACTTTGATGAGAATCAGGGTGCCTCATTAACTCCCTGTGCATACCATTCATATTAGCATGAGTTGTTGTATTTGATCCCTTTCTAGCTTCCACTGTTTTCTTAACTGTGCGCACCTATTAGTGAACAAAATTCATTCATATGTATCATGCAGATAAATAAAGGCAAGGAAATCTAATGTGTGATTTATATACTAAATGAACAATGGTAGATTAGGTTTAGAAGATTTTGACAGTGTATTCTTTAGTCTTCTTGAAGTTTGGCACTGGTTATAGATACCTGCGTGCGAGCATTGCTGGTCCACCTCCTCCGGTTTTCAATCTCCTTTTCATCAATGCCATACCAAGAAGGATCTCTAGATGCTACAGAAATTGCTTTGTCCAATTCATCCACCTTTCTATCAAAAAATTAACATATTTAGCAGTTTGAACAGGTTGTATCAGCAGAAAACTCCATATGCAAGAACCGTCCCAAATACTAGCAATGCTTAACATGTGTGTTTCATATACTTTAGGGACTAAATTGATGGATTTAAATACTTTAAAAACTAATTAATTGAAGAGAAAGTGATAGTTTAGGGACTAAATTGATGATCTATTCTCTTATTTTTCATCTTTCCTTCCATAAGGATGTAATCAAAGAAAAGCAAGGCTGGGATAGGAAATAAATTAGTGGAATACATCACCACATTTAACTTTTATATCAATCAGCTATTATATACATGTTATAATCAAATATTTTGTATACAATGTTCATAAAGTAAACTATTCATTTGATTTTAATTTTCTTACTAAAGAATACCATACAAAGAATTCCTAAATAAGGGATGGTTACGCGCTTCCTCCTCGTTTTAATCTAGATTAAACTCCAAACTCAACATACCTTAAGCATGTGTTTATCAACAATTTATTTACCATATAGGAGGCTATATGTTATCAATCACGGATTGCGGCACGGCGTAGCCATCTCTAAAAATGGAACGGTACGGAAGCAGGATGCAGAACGGCTGACATTTAAGTGACACGGATACTAATATAGTTAATATTAATAAACACATAATTGCCAAAAACTAAAATAAATTAATAAAAATTCATAAAGTATTCATGTTTAGAAATAAAAGTCAGAAGTCTCGAGAAAAAAACATATTTGCAAATGCCAATAAAATTCAATAAAATAACCTCGCTATCTTAAAAATGTAAGGGTAATATCCTTTACAGCTGACGCGGCCGCTCCGGCCTCTTTGACGCGACGTCGTTCTGGAACCAATCCCATTATTGCGCTCGTTCCAGACGGAACGGTACAACACCGACACCGACACTTGTGATTACGTTCAATTTATTTAGTTTTCAAATTATTACTGGCGTCGACATGTCAGGGCCAGTCTTGTGTTTCCCGTGTCTTGTCTTTTTATAATTTGAAACAAAAACTGATTAACCAAATTGTGCAAGATACTACAAATGCAATAGAGAGAAACCAACCTGCCACTCAATACTTCCACAAGTAGCAAGAACTTCCTTTGAAAGATTCAAATGCTCCCCAGTATCAGAAGTATTTTCCCATTGGTGAAAATTAGATTGCAACCTATCAATCTTTCCACAAAATAAACACGAGATTCATGATTAAATATCATAACTAGGTTTTCTTCAAATTCAAAACATTGCATCAACAAAAACAGCATCATTAGATCAATTATCAAAGAAATTATCACAATTAAACGGATCGTTGAATGTTGAAAGAAAAATTGCAAAATTGATTTTGAAAATTGCGTAATGAAGGTGAAAAGGAAGAACTTACGGAATCCTGAATATCTTCTTTGACGACGTAGAATGGATCTTGAGCTGAGGGCATTTTAGCTTTTACGCTTTTTGTGGAATCGGAAATTGGAATGATGTAGAAACGAAATTGGGGAAGAAATGGAAGAAGGAACAGTATGGTTACACTTTGTTTGGTTGAGAGGAGAAAGTTAGAAGAGAAAGGATGGAGAAAGAAATAGAAGAAAAAGTGGGAGGAGTTTTGTTGTTGTTTGGTGTGAGAGAGAATATGGACAGAAAGACAAAGTTTATTCAAATTATTATTTTGAGAATACAGATTAAATAAAAATGATCAACCATTGTGATTTGTTTTAAAATGACCAAATATTTATTTTAGTTAATGTTTTTTGTTGCTTAAAAAAAAAAACATGCATTTAAATGTGTGTCCGTCTTCAACAAATCTAAAACCTTCAACAACATTTGAATTGGAGGTTTCAACTATGTATTTGTCCTTGATAAACCTAAAACATACATCGGATTCGTCATCTCGTGTTTGTGATCTAAGTTGCTCAATAACCTGCATGTTCGTCATCTCGTGTTTGGATCCTTTTGTGTTACTTTTGCCACAGATTTATTTTGAGGTACTACCCCTCCTTTACTGTACTGAACTTCTTTCATGTGTTCTTCCTTTCTCATACAAGTGTTGTCATCATGCCCAATTGTGCTACAGTGATGACAAAACTCGGGTAATTTCCCATGCTCGATTTCGAACGAAAAAGGCATATCTGATTTGCTCAGCTAGAATTTTGTAACGAAACTCTTTCAGGAGATCTATGTTTATAAAAACCTCAACGTAGTGATCAACATGATTTTAAATTGCGGACCGCATCACATGATGCAGCCGCAATATTGTGGTTGCGGTAGTGTTCGCATCAGCATCAGGCCGCAATTGCGGTGTGATTGCAAATCACACAAATAACCGCATCATAACACTCCAATGACCGCATCAGCATGCAATAGTTGCAGCGTTGTTTGCAAAAATTATTTGGTCTATCTTCTTTCTTATTTATATCATAAATTTAAAATATATTTTAAAAAGATTCGAGAGATTCAAAGTGATGGCGAATTGTTAAATAGGTATATGAAGATTTATGAAGGTAATGGAAGAAATTGTGAAACATAAAATGAATAATAAAGTATACTATTTGTTGTTGATAAAAAATAAATTCATGCCGCAACGACCGCAATCCGCATCGCAATAGCTGCAAACGCATCCGCAGCCGCAACTGCAATTCAAAATCATGGTGATCAGATGCTCTATCGAAAAGAGATCGGTTGGATGTTGAATCAATACAAATGAGAGTCCATATACTACCCGCCAAGGTTGTCAAACTCGCGAGTCTACTCAGACTCGTAAAGGTTTAGTAAACTCGACTCGCAAACTCGTACGAGTCTATGGAAAATTAAAAATGACTTAAAAAAACCTGTAAGTTACACATATATGACATACACATGTATTTATAAACATGTAAAGGCTTCATATATGACATAAGTATATATAATATTAAACCAATTAACATCAAAATTTAAATTTTATACTCCACAACAAACTTCTTAACAAAAAATTTGATAATAAAACATGAAAAATAGAAAAGTATGTAGTTAAAGACTTAAGTTACTCTGCTGAATGTTGAAGAAATAGAAAGTCTCTTGATATATTATGGATAGCAGTCCACCTTAAAGCATTAAGTTCCCTTTGCAATCTCTGCTCAAATTGTTCTAGCTTTATATCAAAATAGATCATGAACTGAGGTGCTTTTATGTCTATAATTTCATGGTTGTCGACTTACCCTAATATTCCTTACAACACTTGTACGCAGATTCTCTATAATTATTATTAATAATTAATTAATTCTTAAATAATGTATCCAATGTTCATGTAAGAAATACATTATTGCAAAACCGACAAAAACTTATTTTGCCATAAATCATAAACCTTTTAAACCAATTCGTCATGTGCAAATTGATACATGGATATTAGCAATCAGTGGACCTGCTGGAAACAAAATCGTGCATCACCTTTACACAAGAGAACATACAAGAGAAGCATCCAAGTGAAACATGCAAGAGAGCACTTACACAACAAAAGATTGATTTATGGTAACAAACTCGAACACAACAAGAGACTGTCAAATGTAACCACACCATCGATGAAGAGAGAAAAATGTGTTGCTGAAATAAGAGACTAGGATTGAGGCGTTTCTAATTATCGTACAAACAATAAAATAAGATTAAAAAACAAATTTTGTTTGGAAAATTTGGGCCTTTTTTGGGTTTTTAGAAGAAAAAAATTAGAAAAATCGACAGACTCGCGAGTCTATATGATTTTGTGCGAGTCTACTCGAGTCTATCAAAAAATGATTCTATGCGTGAGTCTACTCATTTTTGCTTCCTAGACTCGTAAACCCGTACGAGTTTAGGAGTCTACCCGCGAGTTTGACAACCATGCTACCCGCTATAATAAAAATAATTTTGAACCTCCAATACTCTTGGGAGAGCCCATGAATTTTTACCCATACATGCGCAGAGGTCTGGTTGAGATTTTAGGGGATGAAATCTCTTAATAACGAAAAAAGCTTCATAAGCCCTAGGTTCATATTCCACGAGCTTGTTACCCTAACCCTACAAACGTCTTCAAGAAATGAGAAGGAAAATTTAAAGAAACATTTGTTGAGAGAAGTGACACCTCATTTTCTTAAAGAGCTCCACAAAATTTGCAATTTGTTTCTCAGACGCTAGATTATTAGCAACGAGGAACATTTGGACCAAAGAATCCATCCATGAAGGTTTGTTTGCAGGACTCAAGACCCAGGAGGTATTCATCCTCAGAAATTAAAATAACAAGTCCATCTCCCTTCACACAAGACACAGAGGGTTGACTAGTTGGGATGTTACAGATATTACCTAAAATTTCTATGAAGAATTTTTGTGGTTTTAAGATGTAAAAGATATTAAGTTTCTAACAAATATAATATATACCACTAACTAAATTAACAAAATTTTAAATTTTTATATCTTTAGAATAACTTGTATATACCTTCATTTCATAAGAAATAAGTTTAATTAGAATTTTGATCTTCTATTTTAAGTTATTACATAATTAGTTTATCTATTTTAATTTCAAATAAATTTGATGTTCTTTTCACACATTTATGCATTTAAAATTGAAGATTTATAGCATGTCAATATTATTGTTGACATGTCTACAAAGATTCGTGTAGAAAGATTTGTTACATTTCAACAAGTAACGCTTTGATAAAAAGTAGACACACATAATTTTAGCCACATTGTAGAATGAAAGGTTGGTTTATAGTTCTTGATTCACATAAGTTATAAAATCTTCCCTATATTTTACATGTATTGAAAAATAATTAAATCAATAAATTATTTTCTAAAACTATTATTTTTTTTATATAATTATTCTTATAATTAATCATATAAAAGAGATAGAAAATCATTTTTTATTTTTTAATTATAAATTTAGTAAGAATATTATTAGAAATAAGTAATTAATACATTTAAAATTTTAAACAGAATTAGAGATAGCGAGTATTTAATTGAAATATCGCCTGTTTTAAATTATGATGAATTTTCGGTTGACTAAGTTTCTAAAAAAACAAATAAAATTGGAATATATCTGGATTGGGGACTCGTGTCTTTTGACAGAAGTGGAATTGACATCTTTGTTTTTTCTTCTTTTTTTGATAAAATTAAAATTAAGGTGTTAAATAAAAATTTAACGGGTGATTTGTTTGGCGGTCGTTTGAAATATTTGAATGATGAGAAATGTGATTTTGTTTAATGAAAGCATTTTCAACTATGAAGAGTGTTATAAAGAGATAACACAATCGCTTGTATCTTTTTTATTATTGATATCATTATTTATTGAAGAAAAAAAAATATGGCTGACTAGTTGCTAAGTTTCTAACAAATCTAAATATATATTATTAAAAAAAATAAAAAAATTTAAAATTTTCAAAACGTTAGAATAACTTGTATTTGCATTAAATTCATTAAAAAAAGTTTAACCAAAATTTTAATTTCATAGTTTAAGTTATTCACTTAATTAGTCCCTATTTCAAATGAATTTAGTATTCTTAAAAATATGTACCCGTTTGTAACTTTAGCAAAATTATAGAATGAAAAGTTGGTTTACAGTTCTTGATTCACATAAGTTATAATTTTTTAAATAAATATTATAAAAAAAATTGAAAATTGAAAATTCGTAGACTAAATTTCTAAAAAACAAATAAATATTATAAAAGAATGTTAACGAATATTTGTGGAGCATTGGTTAAGAAAGTGAAAAGGAAAATTGTGCATCTTTTAGAGAATAAACAAGTTTTTTTAATAAATATGTGTATTCAATGAATTAAAAATAAAAATAATTAACTTTTTTAAAAAATAATTATGTGAATTTAATGCATTGAATATATAAAAAAATTATATTTATAATTCTTAACCAGTGTCCGAAAGCATCAGCTAACAAGACCCATATTTTAATACATAAAAAACTACTTATTTAATTAGAAAGAAATGATTTGAGATAATTCTCAATAAAATATGACCATAAATTACGTTTATATAGTATAAGAGTAATTAAGATGCTAAGTTTCTAACAAATCTAATCGACTCCTATTAAAATTGATGATTTATATATTTTTAATAACATGTCTATATTATTGTTGACATGTCTACAAATGTGCCTATCAGATTATTTGTTTCATTTTACAAGTTATATGTTGGTAAAATATGGACACATCAAATTTTATGTTAAAAAATTTAAGAGATACTAAATTGTTTCAATTTAAAATATATAATTAATAATTAATTGTGTAAGTGAACTAAAATAGAGAATCAAAGTTGTAATTAAGTAGAAAAACATGAAGAGTGATTAATTAAAAAAAAAAATAAAGAGTGGTGAGGCCATGATCCAAATAAGAAATCAAAAGAATTTTTTTTTCTAAAAACAATTACCATGCACCTTAATTCTGTCTACCGAATTTTTAAATTTTTAGGTTTTTTTGTACTCATTTTGTGCTCCATATAAAAAAATGTTTATTTTAATGTAATTTTAGTTCATAAGATTAATATTTAAAATTAAAAACCAAATTTAAAAAAAAAACAAAATATAAATATTATAAAAACAAATGGAAAAAAATTCATGAAAATGAGGCACATAAAAGGATGTTTCCCCAACCCACCCAATTGTTGTTTATGAAGAAATCTAAAATTATTAAATAAGGAAGATTGGTCGCATGCTTAGAAAAATAGGATAAAAATATAAATCTATTATATCTTAAATAAAGAAATCCAAATAGGAAAATATTGATAGTAGTATAGCAAATTTATTTTTGATTGATATTAACAATTATTATTAATATCAATTAATTTATTTGTGATTGGCATCATATTAATAATCCAATCAAATAATTTTATGATAAATGATTTTAGAGAATCGATATTACAATTATCTTTTCACTATAAGTACTCTTCTTTAACCAGAAAACCCTATCAAACTAAAATGAGTTGGGCTTAGGATAATTGTTCATTCCTTCTTGATTTAGAAATGTGAGTTTTTTGTTTTCCTTCCACTTTGTACTATTTTCTTCTCATTGTTACTTTATTTTGATTTTATTATTTTTTCATTGTTTTTTCTTACTGTTTTTTCAGACAATATGCAATCTAACGATGATGTTTGGGATTGCAAGAAGTGTGATGGTGTTGGGAGAATATCTATTAAGATAGGAAGAAGTGATCAATCTCTTAGAGTTGATTTTCGCAATCAAGATATAAGAAATAATAAGGTAACTCTCGAGCAACTTTCATTCATTGAGAATTATAAGACGAGGATTAAGAAAAGAAAAACTAAGAATGCAAAATCAAGGAAAACATCAAAGAAGCAAAAGAACGATGCGGAAGAAGAGAAACCTGATCTTCCATTGGCTTTTAAAGAAATGATTGAACATATGGAAGGTAGAGATGTGAAGTTGGTGATCCAGAAACAACTAACTAAGAGTGATTTGACCCAAAATAATGGTCGTTTATCCATTCCAAAAGCTAGGGTTATAGAGAGTTTTTTAACAACATATGAGAAATCATATTTGGATTATGAGCGCAATCGAAAAGGAGAGAAAAAAGATAAGATCCCTAGTATGATTGTATCTATGTTGGATCCCAATCTTAATCTTTGGGAGGACTTGTGCTTAAAGAAGTGGAAAATGGAGACAACTGAGATCTACAATATCGCATGCGGATGGAACGATCTTGTTAAAGACAACAAATGGAAAAAAGATCAAAAGATAAAAGTGCAACTTTGGTCTTTTAGAAGAAATTTTAAGCTCCACTTTGCACTTGTCAAACTTTAGTATAGAGTCATATTTATTATTTTACTTTCTAAGAACTTAAACATTTTTATGTTTTGTAGGTTATTGTTTGGGTTCTCTCTAGTGTTGAGGTTGTGCTAACCTTTTGATTTTGTTTGTAGTTTTGGAAGGGTCTTTGTTTCCTTTTGTTTCAGTGTGTTTTCAGTTTGATACATCTTGTATTATCTGAAAAATATATTTTTACTTTGATGGATTATTTATTATGATTTAAAGTAAATGCTTTCCTTCTTTGTTTTCATTTTATTTTTAGTAAACTTAAATAATGCATGGAATTTTAGAAGTGTAAAATATTTATCATACATTTTTTGTAAAATAAGTTTAGTTGATTTGTTTATGTTATTTTGAATTAGTGGTTAATCTTTATATTTTTGTACATGAAATAAAAAAATACTAAAAATGATTATTCCGCATCTTAATTCTATCTATCTTATTTTCATGTATATTTAAAGTAACTTTTTATTTTTATATTTATTTCAATATATATAAATTTTTATTTTTATTTAATTTTAATTAAAAAATTAAGATTGGAAATAAATAAATAATAAAAAATGAACTAGTTTTATTAAGATATCTAAAATTATCAAAATAGGAAGATTGATCATATCTTGTGATTGATATTAATTTGATTCTCGTGTTCTTGTCAATTAATTTAATATTTTAGAATTAATTTTATGATTATTCTTTCACTATGTCTATAAGGATGGTTAATTGTTGAGTTATTAATTGTGATCAACATCTTATCCATTATAATTTCATATATTGCTTAAGGGTCAATGCGATTTTAAATTTTTAAATTTTTATAAGAGCAATTTGTACAATATATTTATCGATCGACTTTGAAGATTAAAACTTATATCATTAAAAAATTAAAAAACAGAGTCTAGTTAGATTATTTATTTAGTTAGTAGTGGAATGTAAAAATGATAGTTTGCTAAATTTAATTTATATTTGAAATGAAAGTTATAAGGTTATTTTTATTTAACTTCGCATGAAAGTAAAAAAATTGGTTTATAATTGTAAAGAGAATATATGTTTATTAAAATAGAATATGTTTATATAAACCATATTCTATTCTAAATATATAATCGCATTAATTGGTTTTTATTAATTAAATTTCATACTATTATTATATTACCATTATTATATGATCCATGATCAGATGAACTATTTTTTCATTTTGATGATTCATTTAATTCTATAAAAAAATTATAAAATTAAATTCTAGATATATAACTCATACAATTATATATAGATATATAATACAATACAAGGGTTGTGTGATATTGCAAAAAAGTATTTTGAGGATTTGTTTCAAGTCGGCAGTGGTGTTTACGAACCGGTGCTTAGATATGTTATTCACAGAATAGATGATAGTGAAAACCATCAGTTACTATAGCCGCTAACTAGGGGGAACTTCGAACAGCCCTCTCTGCTATGCGTTCTGATAAATCACCAGGTCCAGATGGATTTAATCCTGCATTTTTTTCAAAACTTCTGGGCAGTATGTGGGAATGATATTTTCGAAGCGGCATCAACTTGGCTTGAGCATGGGTTCTTTCCTCCATCCATTAATGATTAATATAACCACGTATCCTCTTGATACCGTTTATCTCTAAAGAAATATCATAAATATTATCATATTAACCATTAGATGATCTCTCATGCCAACAATCAACATAATAATCTTTAAAGCTTGATACATGTGGTTATCAACTCACAAATTTATCTCTAGAGTTTGTTTATTGATAGATGAATATCTTTTAGGTCAAGATTTGAAACGTATCTCTCAATAGTGATTCAAAACAATAAATAGAACATGAATAACAAGATATTCACCATATTATAATCATCAACCAAGTTCATACAACAAAAGATCAAAAGAAATGCATGTTATACAAGTTAACTACCTCTAATCTTGACACAAAAGGAGCTTAGCTCTTCATAGCCATGAAAGCTTTAACAACAAGTAACAAAACAAGATTCACTAACATCAATTCTCAAAGAAGATGAAGAAAGATGCTTGAAAAATCTTGAGTAATTTCCTTGAACTTTAGTTTTTCTCTCCTCTTCTCTTGCCTTAGATGTTGTGATATGAAAAGTTGTTGGTAAAAAGATAAGAACCACCCATAAAATATCTCTAAGTGCCTAATTTCACAACTTCCCAAAAAGTAATCTCGCTTAGCGAGATTGGCTCGCCAAGCGAACTAACAAAATATATGAAAAACGCACAAACCTCGCTTAGCGAGATTGGCTCGCTAAGCAAGCACCAAAATATGTTTCGCTTCTAGAAATAGGCCATGTAAGCGTGCTTGGAGCTCGCTAAGCGAGCTTGCTGATTTTTCTCTTCTTGATTTTGATTCCAAGCCTCTTCCAAGCCTTTTCCTTCTACACTTTTCATTCCATTCTTGTCAAAAGTATAAAAACCTGTAAAAAGCAAAGAAAAATCAAGAAACTTAATATTTACAATCAAAACTCGATTTTATTTATTTATAAGAGTATAATGCATAATTAAGTAAAAAATTAGGAAAAGAGTTATAGAATACCACAAAAGTTATGAACAAACTATGTACAATTTGACTTATAACACTTATGCGTAATGTATGCTATCATTTTTAAAGGAGGAAGTTTTAATTTTGATGATTGTATGTCAGCAATTATTTATAGATCGTGGTGTTGGTTGGGTCCAATATGTAAAATCGTTGATGGTTGTAATTTCTCAATTTTGAATACTCTATCTCTCCTTTGTTTTAGGGAGTAAAGACTTTCCATTTGTAGTTTTCGGGCAGTGTAGCCCTTATAGTCCTTTTAATTGACATCATTGCCTATTAAAAAAAATAGTTTCTAGATGCCTCGTCCCACTTTATATATATATATGTTCTATTGGGTGTTTATTCACATGATGTATCAAGTACCAATTATTAATATGATTAATTGTTATTCTAGACATATGACTACGGATATTAGACCCTTTCACCAAGCCAGTCAACACATTCTTTGATAACAATTCGACAATTCATATACGTAACAACTCAGTATTCGATGAATATACTAAGTATGCATATAGAGATGAACTGTCATTTAGTCCGGGGCATAGTTTAAGACAAGATCATCCATGCCCTTTAGCATACTAATCAAGTGGCTGATACAATCATGGCTTTTCTCTTATCTTTTGAGTAAATTTGGTAATTAACATTCATTCCAATTTAAGAGAGGGTGTAAGGCACCATAATTCTGAGATTTAATTGTTTGTTGTCATTCTGTTATTTTGTAAGTTATGTGTTCTCTAAAATATAAAACTAATTGATACTTAATTACTTATGAAAACTAATGCATTCAATTCCGAATTTTAATATGGACCATATTGTGAATACATCTTCTTATCCACACATATGGTCCGAAATTTTAATATGGACCATATGTTGATACTTAATTACTTATGTATTATTGTTGTTAAATAATTTATTTAGTTTTTTTTTGAACAAAAATAATTTATTTAGTTATATCAACATTCAAGGTGTGTTCTAAATCAAATTCAATTTAAGCAATTAAAGTCTATCTACCAAAAACAATATCAATCAAAGTCTAAAACAAACACTTTGTCCACAAAAATTTAAAAAAAAAAAAAAAAGAGTCTAAAACAGTATCTAAGAAGATATCTCCTTTTTTTTTTGTTGCTTTTTGTTATTCATTATCACATTTTCCTCCTTTGTTCCCAATTTACTATCTTGGAACTGTCAAGTACTGAAAGATATCTCCATCTCCATCATCATGAGAATCTAACATGTTTACAACAAAATTCATTAACTAAAACACCATTTAGTTTTTCAGTTATGCATGCATGCACGGGATTCAAATAAAACATTAGGCCACCAATTTCTTACCCGGAACCGATCCGTTTACGGAACAATCATTGCTAGGAGGTTGATATTCAAAACAATTCTCCACTGAATGCATCTCAAGTAATGGCATTGAGTCATCAGGTCCAAGACCAAACCCTCTAAGTTCTTCATCATCATCATCATCATCATCATCATCATCACTGAGATAAAGATGGTAAGGTTCATCATCAATAAGGAATTCATCATCAGAATCATCATCATCATATTTATCATCGTCATCATTATGATTGAGTATGGATTCCATAAGATTCTTAATCATATCATAAGTTGAGTATGGAATGTCGAAATCATCTTCAATATATAGATTGCTTTCAGGTAAAGTCAGGAAACTGTCCATCTCACCCGGAAATGCTACTTCAAATACACTGATCAAGAAACAGTTACAAATTAAGCAACATTCAAAATAATGATAATAAAATAAAGAGCGTAGAGAATAGGGTTTTTAAATTACCAAGACATTGAGAGCTTTGGCTAAAGAGAGAAGAAAGTTTATTGATGAGTTAATATTGATTTATCACCTAAGCAGCAGAATAGTAATAATGCACAATTTTGATTTATCACTAAACCTAGTCGAGTATCCTCACCACTATATATAATAAAAACCTTCCTAGGGCATTTAAAATTGAAACAACTTTTGCCGCAAAAAAATCAAATTGAACCAACTTTGCTGGATTTTGATTTCAAATTATTTTTAAAATAATTTTTATAGGATTAGTTTGTTTTATTATTTTTTTAAAGTAATTTTTATAATGTTATATTTTTTTTTATAGAATATTTACAAAGAATTTTTTAAATAAAAATTTTATTTATACAACTATTTATTATTTTAGGCATTTCACCATTTTATTATAAACTCCTTGAAAAAATTATGATTTCGAAGTAAAAACTCCTTAATTCTTTAGGTGAATTCGAAGTAAAAAATAGAATATTGTTCGTTAGTTTTTCAATCACAAACATTAGGGTAAATAACCGCTACGAACCTAATTTTAATTTATATGCTCATCAACACATAAATAGCATTAAGATAAATACATGAGAATCAATAAAGAATGAGGTCTTCAATGGATGAAAATTTCACTTTCTAAGCTCCATAATTGTCTTGTCGTAAACTATTATTTCCAAAATTCGCAACCCTTGAAATATCCACACCTTCTATCTTTTAAACTAGTCAAAACGTGTTAAATTACATCACTATCGCGACCATAATGCATATCATTGCGACCATGATGAGTCTAATCGTGACCGTGATGCGTCTCATCGCGACCACGATGATTCCAATAGATAGAGTTATTTATTAGATTTCTTTTGGAAAAAGTCTCGTCTCAATCCAAGTTACAAAACTCTAGATATGATCAAATAAGTGGACATGCGTCATGATGTATATTGTGCTAAAAATGCTTGTTTCTTCACAAATTTTTTCACTTTTTCATCTTTTTTCTTTGTTTATTCACTTCTTCATTAAAAGTTATCTTTTTTATCTTGACATTCCAATACCAATTCACCTAACTCCACATCAATAACAACTCTACTTACTGCTAAGAAAGGTCTTCTAAGAATCAACGGTATTTTTTCATCTTCCTTCATTTCGAGAATAATAAAATCATTTAGGAAACAATTCATCCACTTTGACAAACACATCTTCAAGCACACCGAAAAGATAAACAATAGATTAATTTTCTAATGTGATGGTAGTCTGAGTTGGCTTAACGTTTCCACAATCAAACTTCTTCATCATGGAAAGGACATAAAGTTGATGTTTTCCTCTAAATGACAAAGTGTGTGTTCTATCTCCAGCTTACCACTTGTACAAGGAATGATAAATCACCCTGGATCTTTGAGTTTTAAGGTAAGTTTCCTTTGGATGATTGCAATACACTCTTCTGTTAAAAATATATTATTGTGATACTTTGGCTTCCTCTATCGGGTTAATAGATATTTCCACAAACTTAGCAGCATAATCCGTAACCGGCCAATTTCCCTACTTCAGCTCGAGAAATTCAATTTCCGTTTTTCCACGGACATCCTCAGAATAATACCCCCTCAAAAACTACCTGCGGAACACTGCCCAAGTGATAACTTCGCCTGCAACCTCCAACCTCTGACGAGTCTCTAGCCACCAGTCATCAGCTTCAACCGTCAGCATATGGGTATGATTTTGCACCTTTTGCGCTACGGAGCAGCCCATCACTCAGAAAATCCTTTCTAACTCCTTGATCCAAGCTAGCGCCTCATCAGGTTCATACCGATTTGAGAGCCTTAGCTAGGTTGAACCGTCTTTAGGTGCGGACAGAGTCCGGAGGCGATTAGAAACACAGTTTGATATATGAGTGCCTCTTAAAAAACCCTTGCAACTGCAAGGGAAAAGAGTGCACCTTTTATTAATATTTTTGTTCATTACATAATAGTTCAACTAAAATAATCCCTAAGGTTGGATACATTCCAAGTCCTAGGTATTTCTATGCCTTCGAGAGTCTCCACTTTGTAAGCCCCGTTGTCTAGCTTGTCGCGCACCCTGTAGGGTCCTTCCAAGTTGGGGGACAACTTATCCTTATTTGTCGGGTCCGTCACCTTCTTGAGGACTAGCTCGCCTTGATCAAAGCCTCTTCGTCTTACTTTCAGCCCAAACCTTTTTGCAAGTCGGTCCTTGACCGCGTACTCCCGAATACGGGCTTTTTCCTGGATTTCTTCCACCAAGTCGGCCACAACGTTGAGCCCTTATGAATTTGCGTCTTTGTTGAAGTGTGCACACCTCCATGTTGGAGTATTGATCTCGACTGGAATCATAGCATCTGAGTCGTACACGAGTCGGAAAGGAGTTTCCTGAGTAGTTGAATGGGGTGTCGTATGGTACGACCAGAGGATTTCATGCAAGTACTCGGCCCACAGCCCCTTTGATTCCTCCAGCTTATTCTTCAAACCTGTCAAGATTACTTTGTTAGCAGCTTCGGCTTGTCTGTTGGCTTGATGATGTTCCAATGAAGTGAACCTGTTTTGAATCCCGAGGTCTTTAAAGAAATTAACCACTAACGCGCTTGTAAACTGGGTCTCATTTTCCGTAACGATGATCTCCGGTAAGCCGAATCGGCAAATAATATTCCTCCAGTAAAAATGACGTACCTTCTCGGTGGATATCCGAGCTACTGCCTCCGCCTCAATCCATTTTGTAAAATAATTGACAGCCACGATTAGAAATTTGAGCTGTCCGGGCGCATTGGAAACGAACATAGGATGTTAGCACCCCACTGATAAAATGGCCACGGGGAAAAGACGGAATGCAGCACCTCTGCCGGGACTTGAGTGACTGGGGAAAACACCTGGCACTTGACGCATCTGCTGACAAAGTCGGAACAATATTGCCGTAACATGGGCCAATAGTACCCTGCCCGGAGTATCTTTCCCGCCAATGCTCTCCCGGAGATATGGGAACCACACGCTCCCTTGTGCACCTCCATCATTACCAACCCGACGTCAGTTTCTGACACACATCTTAGCATTGGAGTAGATCGTCCCATCTTGTACAGTCTTCCCCCCAATATAGTGAATCATACAACAACCCTCCTAACCCTTACGGCTTCGCCCAGGTCGCCGGGAAGCACGCCGGAAGTCAAATACTGAATGATCAGAGTCATCCAACTTGTTTGATTCTTTATGGGCATAACCTCTTCTGTCTCAATGCATGGACTTTCAAGCGTCTCCCGGATCACTGTTTTGTTCAAACCTGGACCTTTGGTACTGGCCAGCCAGGCTAGCATATCGGCCCTAATGTTCTCTTCCCGCGGAATGTGGACAATCTCGAACTCGAAGAACCTTTGAGCCAACTCATGAGTTTTGGCAAAATATTTTTGCAACGAGGTGTCCTTTGCCTGGTACTCTCCTTTTACCTGTGATGCCACCGATTGTGAATCGGTTTTTACTAACTAATGAGTTACTCCAACCTCTTCGGTCAGCCTCATTCCTGCTATAAGTACTTCGTACCCGGCTTGGTATTTACAGGCCTGGAATTTGAAACATAGAGAGTATTCTAACACAAAATCTTCGGGTCCCTCGAGTACTATCCCAGCTCCGCTGCCTTTCAAGTTGGACGAACCATCAACGTGAAGGGTCCAAGTGTTTGCATTTTCGTCACCACTACGAGCCCTTAGCTCGACGACAAATTCAGCCAAGGCTTGAGACTTGATGGTCGTTCTCGAAGTGAACTAGATGTCGTATTCAGACAACTCGACCGCCTATGTAACCATCCTTCCTGCTAGATCTAGTTTACTCAAGATTTGTTTTATCAGGTAATTTGTTCTGACAGTGACCTGATTCCCCTGGAAGTAGTGCCTTAGCTTCCTAGCAGTTACAACCAATGCCAGGGCCAACCTTTCAATCTTCTGATATCTCTACTCCGCCTTTTTTAGTACTCTGCTCACATAATACACTAGTTTTTCCCCCTCTTCACCGTCTTGTGCTAGGACCGAGCTCAAAGCGTCATCAGTTATGGATAAGTATAGCACCAGAGGTGAGTTTACCTTTGGCCTGGTCAAGGTAGGTGGAGATGACAAGAACCATTTGGCAGCTCAGAATGCCTCCTCACAGGGCGGGGTCCACTCGAACTCCTTGGTCTTCCTAATTGCCATGAAGAAGTGAATGGACTTATCTCCTTCACAGGATAGGAACCGCGATAAAGCAGCTAGCCTTCCTGTTAATCGCTGAACTTCAGTTTTGGACGAAGGACTCCTCATGTCTAGGATTGCTTGGCACTTGTCAGGATTGGCCTCAATTCCCCAGCTAGTGACTATAAATCCGAGAAACTTCTCGGCCTGCACCCCGAAGGTACACTTCTCCGGGTTCAACCTCATATCGAAGCTCCTTACGGATCCGAAAGTTTCAGCCAAATCATTGACGTGGCGTTTGGACGGTAAGGTCTTGACCACCATGTCATCCACGTATACTTCTAGATTCCTACCTATCTGGCTAGTGAAGACTTTATCCATCAATCTTTGATAAGTAGCCCATGCATTCTTGAGGCCGAAAGGCATTACGTCATAATAATAATTGCTATGATCGGTCATGAATGCGATGTAGCAAGCTCCCGTCGGGTTCATGCGAATCTAATTGTACCCGGAATAAGCGTCCATGAAACTAAGGAGACGGTATCCCGATGATTCATCAATCAGACGATCAATTGGGGGCAGAGGATACAGATCTTTGGGACAGGCTTTGTTTAGATCCGTGAAGTCAACGCACATTCTCCATTTACCTGACTTTTTCTTGACCATCACTACATTAGAGAACCAGGTGGGGGTACTTGATCTCCTTAATGAAATTGGCCTCCAGCAACTTTCTGACCTCTTCAGTAATTTCCTTTCTCTTCGCATCGCCGCCCTTGCGCTTCCTTTGCAAAACTGGCTTTTTCCAGGGTTAAGTGCTAGATGATGACACCTGACATTCGGGTCAATGTCGGGCATATCTGATGGCTTCCAGGCGAATAAGTCGATGTTCTGCTTTAAGATAGCAACTATCTCAGCTTCCTCCTTAGGGGCCAAATTGACCCCTAAATACGTGACCTTTTATGGATCGTCTCCGATCTGGATTTTCTTAGTCCCCTCACAAGGTGACAAACTGTCTTAAGGAGGGTCAGCCCTAGGATCCATGTCCACCAAGTTAACAGTATCTTGCTTCTCCTTTGTCGGGCTCTGCGAGTCTATCTTTTTGTTCAGCTTAAAACAGTCTTTATAGAATTTTCTTGCCAAGCCTTGATCCCCCATGACAATTCCTACTCGGCCGTCCCCGAGCGGGTATTTCATTGTCATATACTGCATTGACAAAGCAGCTGCCAGAGTGTTGAACGAGGGCTTGCCTATGATGGCGTTGTAAGGTGAGGTCGAGTTGACAACCAAGTACCTGACCCTGATGGTTTTTGCATTTTATCTGCTTCCAAAAGTGGTGAGTAGTGGCAGGTGTCCCATGATTTGCACCTGTTCCCCAGCAAAACCGACAAGGGTGCCCCTGAATGGAAGCAATTCGGTTATGTCGAACTCCATTCTCCGGAAAGCCTCCCAGTGGAGGATATCAGCGAAACTGCCCAGGTCCACAAGGACACGCTTTAAAGTCCAGTCACAGATTTGTAACTTGATTATCATGGGATCGTCTTCGTGGGGCATGATTCCCCTAGCATCGCGCTTGGAGAACCCGACCGGATCCAGTTCCTCTTCCTCCTCCAATACCAAGGTCTCAGAAATGTGCATGACGGATCGGGGATACTTCTTGCATGCAGAGCTCGTTTCTCCGCCGCTAGCGAATACCCCCAGCGATTGTATTGAGGGTGTGACGGACGGCCGCCACCTCTTGGGTAGCTTCAGTTTCCTTCCCTTTCTTACGACGGGAGGAACCTTCTAGATTTGACTCTTCTTTATCGGGGTGTCTTTTCTGGTCGTCCTTCGCATAGGCGGACAAATGTCCATGTTGAATAAGCTTCTCAATTTCCCTCTTTAATTGCTTACAGTCATCCGTGGTGTGTCGGCGGAGGCGGTTATAACTGCACCAGGCCTCGGAATCTCTACCCATCACGATGTTAGATTTCTTTGGCTTGGGAGGATCTGGTATGAGGTTAAGATGGGCCAACTCCTGGAATATATTACTTACGCTGGTGCTCAAGGCTGTGTAGACCTCCTCCTTCTCCTGAGGTCTAGGGATCGGTCTCTGGGAAGGTCGGTGATCCCGCCTTTCTCGTGGAGTCGTTCTCGGCAGATCTTGCTTTCGTCCAGAGTCTGAGTCTCGGGATTTCACCCTCTCTGAGGTATCCCGAGCTTTTTTTTTCCGATTACTTTCTTCCCCCTTGATGTAACACTCCGCCCGAGTAATAATTTCATCCATATCATCAGCTGGCTTCTGGGCTAATGACTCATTAAACTACCCGGCCCAGAGTCTGTGCTGGAAGTCTCCGACAAACAACTCTTGGTTATGGTGCGAAACTTTAATGGTCTCTTCATTGAACCTAGCAAGATACTCCCGGAGGGACTCCGCGTGCCCCTGTCGAACTGAGAACATGCTTGTGGTTGAGACTTTCCGTCGTTTGATGGTCGAGAAGTGTTGTATCAACTTCTTGGTGAGGTCTTGATAACTTAGGACGGAATGCTGAGGAAGGCTCATATACCACCTTAGAGCGACGTCTTTGAATGTGTCAGCCATGAGTTTGCACTTCAAAGACTCGGTGGGACCTAATACTGTCATCTGGTTATTAATGGCAATGACATGCTCTTAGGGGTCTGTCTTGCCGTCGTAGGAGGCCAGCGAAGGTGCGCGGAAATTCTCAGGAACAACGTCATCCCAGATTTCTGGAGTCAGAGGCCGAGCCTCTAACAATCCCTCTTTGGGAGGAGGGTCCCCTTGACTTTGTTGTTGTAACTGGACCACACTATCCTGCAGCATCTCGTTATGCTGGCGTAGCTCATCGATCATGGCTAGCATCTGAGCCATGTCTGGCGGAGTTTCTTCTAACATTGTCAATGATACTTATGATGATGATTGTGGTCTGGGACAATATTTTACCAGATTCCCACAGACGGCACCAGTGTTCTTGTTTAAAAACTAAGTTTAGGGTCGGACTTCCTTAAGGTAGCTGAGGGAGCCACTGATGAGAGGTTGTTTCGTGATAACTATGGGGATTTGGAGGTAGTATTCTTAATACTTCTCCAAGATGAATGTCTTTCTTAACCCTCTTGCGGGATCCCCTATTTATAGCTCACTTTGGCCTTCGGGACCTCTTTAATGAAGTGACTCTTGGCCTTCCGTCGTTACAGACATTGGCCTCATCATTAACTCGAGGTTCATAAATGACGTATTCAATCATCAGTTACGGCAGATCTATGCGTAACAGCCAGACGTTACGTCCGAGTTATAGTATGACCCTTCATGTGCTGCTAGTATGCATTCCACGCTGGTACTTGGCAATATACCCTTGCCGGCTTGGGTAACTGTCCCACACCATAGTGTACTCTCTAGTCGTACCCGTTCTGAGGACGTGGCCTAGGAATCCCGAGCCCGAAATAAAATTAAATCTATTTAAATATTACATTCATAGATAGATCATTTTCTATACCTTTTCTAAAATGAGACTAATCCTAACATTAATCATGTTCATCACTAATCATGTTCATCACTATGATTAATCATTTTCTTATCAATTAAAGTATCAAAAATAGTGAATTTTACATTTATGCCATTTAATATTGGTAAATACAGAACTAATCTCTTAACAAAGATCTCCATACATCGACACATGTTTGTGAAATTTGGAGTGAATATAAATTCTTTGATTTTTCTGTTAAAAAATGTCTATTGTGTTTACCAGTTGGCTTAAAATAGGTGAAACATTTTGTCAGTTATTTTCATCCCCTGTCTTAGCCAACAATAATGCTATTTGTACACTAAAGTGTACACCTACACTGTATGTACGGACGGTACTGTTCATGTACGGACAGTACTATTCACCGTCCGTACATGAACAGTGCAATATTATATTAATTTTTTTTTAACATTTTTTTAAATATTATTTTTTTTAAAAATATTTTTTTTATGTTTTTTAAAAAAATATTTGACAATACTTATTTTCGGATTTACCTACGGATTTGATAATACCTGCGGATTTTACTTGCGGATTTACCTACGGATTTGACAATACTTGCGGATTTACCTACGAATTTGACAATACCTGCGGATTTACCTACGAATTTACCTACAAATTTAGGTAAATCCGCAGGTAATTTCAAATGCAGGTAAATCCGGAAGTAAATCTACAGGTATTGTCAAATATTTTTTAAAAAAATATAAAAAAAATATTTTTTTAAAAAATAATATTTTAAAAAATAAATAAAAAACGTAAAAAAAATATTAATATAATATTGCACTATTCATGTACGGACGGTGAATAGTACCGTCCGTACATGAACAGTGCCGTCCGTACATACACCAATACGGTGTAGGGGTACACTTTAGTGTACACAGCATTGCTGCTTAGCCAATATAGGAGTACTTAGTAAAGAATAATTTAATATTGAAGTTGAGCACGTGTTATCTGACTTCGCTTATATTGGTACTACACTTTTTCTATCATTACATTTGAATTATTCAAATGTACGAATACGACCATCAAAAAAATACATATGCACATCAAAAAAATAATAACTAAAAAAAGCCACATATGAATACCAGATAATTGATTAAAAAATATTAACACATACTCTGACATGAATTGATGAATATTATATTACATTATATAGTACACCCTCCGGTCACATTTATAAGCAAAAAAAAATGGTTTTCACGATTATTAAGAAATTCAATTAAGTGTAGTTAACTTTTTAGATTTTGGAGAAAACATTAATTAAATTTACTATAATACTGTATCCTCTTTATTAAATTTAATGAAGTATTGGAAAATGAAATATAGGGGTATCTTAGGAATTACAGCATTAAATGATTTAGTAATAATTAATTTTTGCTTATAATAGTGACCAAGAATTAGATCTTTTTTTTGCTTATAATAGTGACCGGAGGGTGTACTATTCAATAACATTTTAAATGCATCAATCTCTTTATCCTTGAAAAACTTCAATTCTTGTAGTGCCAAATTTCTTGCTTCATTCAATTCCTTACCATCATTGAATCCCCTTTGTGCCATTCTTTGAATCATTCCAACATAGAATCCAACTTTTCTTAATTTCTCAATTTCCTCGTCACTTCCCCCACCCAACACTCCTCCACATACAGCCCCACACGAATGCATTCCACATTCATATTTCTCCACCACACGCCTCATTTCTTCCACGTGGCATATCTCCTCACCGTCGGATCTTCTGTCCATTGTTTTCCTGTACTGCGCCTCTATCACGCCTCTTGAGCCCACAGCCCGTGAGATCTCAATCATCACCCGTAAAATCCGCTCCGAATTTTCTCCATCGTCGGATCTAGCTAGCAGTTCAAATCCAAACGGGACAATTCCATCGCCAGTTAGAAGCTCCACGTTAGGCCCGTAAACATGATCCATCCCGGGCTCGGGCTCGGGCTTGGGCTTATCTGTAAGTGGGAGATGCTGGTGAACATAAGTAGCTGCTTCCATTAGTAACAAAGCTGAAGCGGCGGATATGGCTTGGTGGCGTTGACCGCCGACAAGCTCACAAGCGGCGAGGCATAAAGCCGGCACGGTGGTTTTGGGGGCGGAGAAAATGAGGTGATGCATGGGCTCGAAAACCTCGAGAGGTTCTTTGAGTGTAATGGTAGATTTGAGATGGGCTTCGATGTCGGCATGCAAAGAAGCCCAATGGAGATGTGGGTTGCGAGTTTGTTGGGTCATGGTCATTCTGACGGTGGCGGGCTTGAGTCGTGCGTCGGAACGGTGTTGATTTGATGAAATGGGTGAAAAATGAACGGTGGATTTGACATTGGTGAGGTGGGAAGTTATAGTAGCCATTGGAGGATGATGAAGAAGAGAGAGAAATGAGATGAATGAAATAAGTGATATTGATGGATCCTTAATTATAAGGTAAATTCTTTGGTACCCATGAGTTTAAGTTGGGTACCAGTACCTTTAGTACAAATTGTATTTTAATTTTAATTTATTTGAAAATAAAATAAAATAAATATATGATGTGGCATTGAATTCTACTATTTGATTGGACGAGGGTACCGGTACCCAACTAAACTCAAGGGTATCGGAGTGTTCCCCTATAATATTTATAGATTGGTTTGTTTGTTCTATGATGTTTTTAAAATTCAACTAATGCAAATTTGGCTGCTGCTAATGTCTTTATTGATGTTAGGTGACTAGCACGTGTGAAATATGAGAATGAATTATAGATGAGAGAGATATAATACAGTAATGGATTGGCTTATGTGCAGTGAGTGACACATATGCGGTCAACAGATTGTGTCACACTGTTCAGTTTGAAGAAGCCATTTAAAAAAAAAAAAAGTAGGAGTAATGAAAACAAACTCCTTTATCCGACATGATCCACGATCACAGATTCTGCATAGAGTTTGTGGCAAGTTTTTTTTTTAATACTACTCTCTCATTAATGCATGTGGGATTCATTTTTAAATAATGATATCTAGATGGGTTCGTATCTTAAAATAATAATGATGTAGGTTGAAACTTGAAACTTCCTTTATTTTAGATTTCAGTGTAGTCAACGTTAAAACTTAAAACAAAGAAGCTACAAAAAGTAGTTTTTCACGGGCAATGTGATATCTAGAATTGTGCTATTTTTACACGTTTTGTATACGCCATATACCATTATACCGTGTATAGGCAGGGGTGACCCTGAGCACGGACTCGTGGGGCGGGAGCCCAGGACTTCATAATTTTAGGGGCACTAAAATTTTATTTTATCCTACATATATATATTAAAAGAGAATTTTCTATTACAAAAATACTTGCTAAAGAGAATATGGATTTGTAAATGCTAAGACTAGGGCTGAAAAGATTGAGAATGAAATAGAGATTGAATGTGTGTTTATTCAAAAACGTCAACTTAGTATAAAACAACACTATGATGAAAATTCATCTCAACCCACACAACTGAATCTTGAGTCTTCTAAAGAGTTTTTTCGAAATCATTATTTCTTATGTATTGTAGATCAAACAATTAGCTAACTTGATAGAAGATTTGAGCAGTATAGCACATATGAAAATATTTTTGTATTCTTGTTTATTATTAAAAGGCTTAGATCATTATTTAGGAACTTGAAATCATGTTGTAAACATCTTGAAACTTGTTTAAAATATGACGATTCTCTTGATCTTGATGGTAAAATTTTGTTTGAAGAATTGAAAGTTATTAGAGAAGTTTTAACAGTTGAATCAATATCAAGTTATATGATATTGAGTTCTTCAAAGACTTTTAATTGTTTTACTAATGCATACATAGATTATAGAGTAATATTGACTATTTCTATCAGTGTTGCATCTGCTGAAAGAAGTTTTTCTAAATTAAAATTATTAAAATCTTATTTGAGATCTACTATGTCACAAGATAGATTAAATAGTCTTGCGTTGATTTCAATTGAAAGTAATTTTTTGAAGAACCTTAATTATGAACAAATTATTAACGATTTTGCAACAAAAAATGCTAAGAGGATGATATTTAAATAATGTTAAAGGTTTGGTCAATTTATTTATAGGAAAAAAGACCGGATCAAGAAGAAGAATATTAAGTCTCTTTATAGTGGTTCATGTTTTGATGTAGAATAAACATTGATTCAAAGATTTATATTTTTATTCTTTTTGCACAGTATCAAATGAAAATGTGTTTTTTATCCAATTATTTCTCTTATTTTTATATATTTATTGTTAAAAAGATTTAGGGACACCACTCTTTTCATTCGCCCAAGACACTCAAATTCAAAGGACCGGCCCTGTGTACAAGTAACAAGATAATATACTTTTGCATAGAAATCAAAAAATTAAATTATTAAAAAAACAAAATTAGTAGTATTATATATAATAATACGGTGTTAAAACAGAATATCTTTTTCCCTTTTACAAAATGTAGGGCACTATCAAACCAAAAGTTAAATTAATATATATTAATTTTTTTAAAATTCAACTATAGTTTTAGTGAGTATATTTACGTAGGGGTGTTCACGGTGTGTTTTGGGCGATTTTGACGAAAAAAATCATCCGAACCGCAAGAGAAAAAATAGTGCGGTTTGGTTCGGTTAGCTTTTAAAAAAAATCCGAACCAAACCAAACCAAACTAATGCGATTTGGTTCGGTTCGGTTGATTCGGTTTTTTACAGATATTTTATTGAGCCATACATACACATATAGATGACAACATAATTTTGTATTTAGACATTCATACACTATCAAATAACAACAAAACTCGTCATATTTTGACAACAATTTTCCATTTAATATGTAAAACTTAAATTAGACAAAAGTGAAATATTAAACATAATATGATAGCATAAAATAATATAAAAATTATTATAATGAAACAAAAAATAGAAGAGACGAAAGATTAGTGAAGGTGAAAAAGAAAAAAAAATGTTGAGAGATTAGAGAAGAAGATGTGCGATAAAAACGAAACTGAAATACAGAATATTTACATAAAAATGAGAAGGTGAAAAAGAAAGAATATAAGAGAGTAGAGATTATAGAAGAAGAGGGAAGATGTATGTGGCAAATAAGGTGCGATAATGTTATTAGAAATTTGAGAAGATCGTGACTAAAATTATATGTGTAAGGATCAGAAAATTGTTCGTAATCATAAGGCTAATGTATAATAGGTTTAAGTTTGGGTTGGATGTGAGTTAAGTAAAATTTAGGTTGTAACATAATGCGGTTTGATTCGGTTTGGTTTGGTTTACAAAATACAAACCGCAAACCGAACCGAACCGTGCGGTTTTGTTAAAAAATGACCCAAACTAATCCGAACCAAATGCGGTTTTTTGCGGTTTCGGCTTGGTTTGGTTTGGTTTGCGTTTTTTTATTGGGTTGGTTTGGTTTTGAACACCCCTATATTTACGTAATTTGTCTCTTTTTATTTTAAATTTCATTCTATTTTTAAATAAATTATGTGTTTATTTTAATGATGTGTAATTTGTGACATGTAACTTATCATTCTATAATACTCGTAACATGACATATCAAAAATATAAGTGACATATCACTAAAAAAAATAGTGTACTATTTGATAACTCTATTCAGGAATAGAGGTGGACATCGGTTTGATTCGGGTTCGGATCCAAAATCCTAAACCGGACCAACGCATGGGTGAGCCTAATGAACTCACTTCCGATCATTTCAATTTTTGGTTCAATCGGGTTTGGTTTTTTACGGGTTTGGTTAGTTATATCAGTTTTTTGGTTAAGTTTGTAATTGGGCCAAATTAAATTTCGAGCCCAAAATGCAATATAACTTTAATTTTTTTTTTATAAACTTGACCCATTTAAACAAAAAAATCCAATATAAGTGCAATCAAATTTTTACACTTATTAATTTCAGATCATTCTAAACTTAAAATCAAACAAAACAATCAAATTTTACATTTCTTTTAAAAAATCTATGACTAAAACTAATTTTATATATATATATATATATATATATATATATATATATATATATATATATATATATATATATATATATATATGAGAACGACTCGTGTGAAAACACTTGGTTATTATGAGAAATGAGAACAATGAATCATGACCATTAAATTTTGATTTGTTGATTTTAATGGATTATATTGGTTAATTTCTCTTTATATGTAATATTTATTTTAAATCAACATAGAAAGATAAACCAATACAGTTCATTAAAATCAACAAATCAAAATTTTTTGGTCATGATTCATTGTTCTCATTTATCATAATAACCAAGTATTCTCACTTGAGTCGTCCCATATATATATATATATATATATATATATATATATATATATATATATATATATATATATATACTCTGTCTTTTATCTACCCAATTCCATTAAAAATACTTAAAAATTTAGATCCTGCTTCCGCTGTATTACACTTTCTGGTATCATCACCTGGTTTCGACTTAAGGTATATTTCTTAATCCAACTATTTGTCTATGACAATTAGTGGCTAAATTTTGTGCTGTGGAAGGTTAGAGAACTTAGAAGAAAACTAAGTATGTAGGTTCTTCTCTTGATATTAGTATATTTATATCATGGCAACAAGTTATAAGGGTTTTTCAAAACTAAAAATGTTTTTTAGTGTTTTCTTATATTCATCATTTTTTCCCAGGGAAGGGAGTGTTAAGATGATTTTAAAAAAGAAAATTTTTGCTAAAAAACATTGGACATCTTTGATTTAGGAGATATCCTTCTATCCCTAAGGGTTGATAGTTAAACAATGTTTTTGTTTGCAAAGATGACTTATCAGTTGTTGCCTAGATATATTTGTACTGAGAACAAGATTTATATTTACCTACTTAGTTTTACCTAAGGTAGCTAATCGTCCACAACATCTTTAGGCAGCCATATTTATGGATTCTGATGATGATAATCATCAAAATTATTTTATTAAACATGAAGAACTTATGGAATATCCAAAAAATTTGGATAAACTTAATAAATGGACAATTCCATCAGTACCTTCAAATCAAATTTATAAATTTGGCAAAATAGATATATTATCTCGTTTTGCTGTAAAAAGTTTAGAACAAACTATTCAAATTTCTGAAAGTACTCAGACAATAAAACTTTTAACGAAAAAGGATTTACTTCCTTTTAAAAATTATAATTATATCCATGTTGGTTTAATACAAGTTGCTGTTAAACCTTTGACTTTGCTAGGATTAAATACTAGCATCCTGGGATATATCAGAGATGGTAGATGTAAAGATTTTAAACAATCTTTAGCTGCTTTAATTGAAACAAGTCAGTGTCATGGACCAGTTTATTTTGATGTCTCTTCCAATATAAGCTTATCCATGTCTGATAAAAATTTATTAGACGCTCTCCAATTAACTATTCATACTAATGGTTACAATTTCAAACCTGGTAGTGAAATTATGGCTATATGTTATAGGGTTTATTACAAAGTCCTTACCACTTTAAACCCTAAAGCTAAACAAATATCGTTTCCTGGAACTTCTACTTTAGTTCAAACAAATCTTCTAACCTCTAATGTTGCAACTAATAGGTTGCTTAAATGGGATGAAATAAATTTTCCAGAAACCTGGAACCTCCCTCAGGCCATTGAACCGGAACCTATCCTTAATAAGGATGTTGATCAAATAATCCAATCTAGTGAAGGAGATTTAGAGATAAATTTTAGCTCTAAAAGAATTATTAGAATACCTAGATCTATGTCTGGAAGACATTCTGTGAATTCTATAAATGAATTTTATTCTGCTCCTAGTCAATTAGCTAGACCATCAACTTCTCAATTAAGAGAAGAAATAGAAGTCGTTGAAAATATAAGACTTAGTGAAAACAAAATTCCTCATGGTATATATCAAAAACCAAATCCTCCTAGAGTAGAATCACCTACTCCCTCAGATATGGACTTCCCGTTATAATGTTAGATTATTCTCCAGGTAGTAATCTAAGAAACCTTGTCAATTACGAGTTTCAGCATGCGAGATACACCCAATTTAGATAATGGTTTTTTAAAACTTTTTCGGCTCCTGTGTTAGCAAGTTTTAAAGAAGAGTACTATACTCAAATGTCTATGAACCAAGATTTCATTCCCTTTGTTAAATGGTTCATTAGTTACTATATAACTAAACAAAAAGAAGAATTGGTTCTTATAAAACAAGACGAATTGTTAGTCCTACAAAAGCCTTTGGAAAGTATCCAAGGAGAAAAAATGGAATCTCCTTTTCCCCCAGAACAAACAATAAGTTTAGGTTCTCATACAGAAGCTACACCTTATCTTACCCTTCAATTACAAAGGGTTGAACAAAATCATATTACTCTTAAAGAGTAAAATTCCATAATTAGATCCAACAATTATACTAATGCCTACCTTGTTTGTCTAGGAGAACAATTTATTTCTCTAGAAAAAGAACTTTTATCCATTAAAGACCTTTTAAATAAACAAATAGCACGTCAAAAAATTATTAATGACCTTATTAATAAGCCTAATCCTCAGGAACAAGCTTCTACATCTAAAATATTAGATGTTCCTATAATTCAACCTCCTATTCCAATAGAAGGATTTAAAATGGAAACCAATGGTGATGAGTTTGTCCGCATTCTTGAGAAAAAGCTTAAGGATTTACATTTAACGGTTATAACTAATCAAGACTCTTCCAATGAAGAAGACATTAATGATTTAGCAAATATGTTTGCTGATCTAGACATTAGTAATCAAAATACTAGTGACATAAACCATGTTTATAGCTCTAAACCCTTAGAAAAATAATATTATAAGCATCCCTCTCCTCAAGACGTACTTTTTGAGGAACCTGAACCCTACCAAAATTCATATTCTGGAAAAGCCATTTATGAATGGAATATTGATGGTTTAAATGACAAGCAAATCCTTGATACAATACATAGAATAATTATGTATTCAACTATTTGTAAACAAAACGGAAATTCTGACAGCGATATTGCCTCCTTCATATCAACTGGATTTGTTGGTCAATTAAGAGGTTGGTGGGATAATTATCTCACTGAAAGTCAGAAAAAAGATATTCTTCACCATAAGAAATTAGTTAAGTCTGAAACTCCTGGAATTGGAGCAAATGGTATTGCCACCACAGGTGAAGAAGATGCGGTTTATACACTGTGTCTCTCGATCCTTCAACATTTTGTTGGAACCAATGTTCCTATTGGAGAAAAACTTCAAACTCTACTTCAGAATCTAAGATGTCCTTCTCTTACACATTTTAGATGGTATAAAGATACCTTTTTGTCTAGAGTTTACCAATTAAAAACCCCTAATTCTATTCACTGGAAAGCCAAATTTATTGATGGTTTACCCCATTTCTTTTCTGAAAAGGTTAGAAATTCTTTAAGAAGTAAAAATGATGGGATAAATATTAATTACCATGATCTTACTTATGGTCAAATTATTAGCACTTGTGTTAATGAAGGATTAACCTTATGTAATGATATTAAGCTTAGAAATCAGCTTAAGAAACAGAAACTTTCTGAAAAACACCAAATGGGTGAATTCTGTGATCAATTTGCCTTTGATCTTGGAAGATCTTCGGAGAATAAGAAAAAGAAAGGCAAAATATTCAGAAATAAACCTCATAAAAATAATAAGGATATTTATAAAAATTCTTATAGAAAGAATAAGAAAAGGAGTCACTTTAATAAAAGTAGACCAAAAGATAAGCCTTTTAATTATAAAGGCAAAAGAAAAGCTAAGATGCTTGATGTATCTTGCCACAAATGTGGTAAAGTTGGTCATTATGCAAACCAATGTTGGACTAAAAGAGCTCTCAATGAAATTGAGGATGAACAATTACGCTCTCAACTTGAAAAAATTTGTTTAATTAAGTCTGAATCAGAGACTAATTCTTCTAATGAAGATATTGACAGGATCTATGAATCATCATCAGATTATTCCTCTGATAATTCTGACAATAATAATTGTCAATGTAATCAAATTGATTACTGGAAGTCTATTGTTGACATGAATGGTCTTAATGTTCTTACTACAGAACAAGATGAAGCCATAAAGGCTATTGAGTCTATCTCTGATAATAAGCTTAAAAGAAAAATGCTTGAAGTTTTAATTCAAGAAAATTCTAAAAAAGAATCTCCTATTATTATTGAAGCCCCTTACCAATTAAGTGAGGTTTTTATCCAGATTTCAACAATCCAATATTCGTGAAACTCCTGTTTCCCTCTCTGATTTGCATAGAGAAATTAATATTTTGAAATCTGAAATTACTCAGATAAAGAATGATAATCAAATATTATCTCAAAGGGTCTCCTTACTTGAAACAGGTAACCTTAAAGTTGAAGAAATAGCTTCTACTAACAATCCTTCTACTAATGATAGGTTTCTTACTCTTATTGATAGAGTAATTTCTCAAAAATGGTTTGTTAAAATAACTTTAGTTATTAATAGAATGTTTATTTTAGAAAATGAAGTTGCCCTTATTGATAGTGGCGCTGACCTTAATTGTCTTCAGGAAGGAATTGTTCCTACCAAGTATTATACCAAAACCACTCAAACCCTTGCTCAGGCTAGTGGTGACAAATTAACGGTTAATTATAAATTACCTAATACATATGTTTGTAATCAAGATATTTGTTTACCTACCCATTTTATCTTAGTCAAAAATATGACGCATAGAGCTATTCTTGGAACTCCTTTTTTAAATAGCATTATGCCTTTAATTAATGTCGACACTAAAGGCATCACTACCATGATTAATGGTAAAACGGTCACTTTTGAATTTATTACTGACCCTCATATTAAAATGCTTAATGAAGTTAAAAGTATTCTTTTAAATAAAGAAAAACAATTAAGTTTTCTTAAAGAAGAAATTAGTTTATTAAATATTAATGAACAACTTAATAAAAATGAGATAAAAGAACAAATCAAATTGATTAAGCAACAGTTTAAAAAAGAAGTGTGTAATGAAAGTCAGATTCCCACCAAAGCTAGGCCAGCTCAAATGAACCATGAGTATTTGGAGCTATGTAAAAAAGAGATAGAATCTCTTTTAGAGAAAAAATTAATAAGAAAATCTAAATCTCCTTGGAGTTGCACAGCCTTTTATGTCAATAATGCTGCTGAAAAAGAACGTGGGGTCCCTAGACTTGTTATTAATTACAAGTCTCTTAATAAGGTGTTAAGATGGATTAGGTATCCTATTCCTAATAAAAAAGACCTTTTAGATAGATTAAACAATGCTTTAATCTTCTCTAAGTTTGATATGAAATCTGGGTATTGGCAAATTCAGATTAATGAATCCGATAAGTATAAAATTGCCTTTACTGTACCCTTTGGACATTATGAATGGAATGTCCTTCCGTTTGGCCTTAAAAATGCCCCTTCTGAATTTCAAAATATTATGAATGATATTTTTAATCCTTATACAGAATTTATAATTGTTTATATTGATGATGTTTTAGTTTTTTCTAAAACTATAGATCAACATATTAAACATTTGAAAATATTTAAAGGATTAATTAAACATAATGGATTAGTTATATCTGCTCCTAAAATGAAATTTTTTCAAACAAAGGTTAGATTTTTAGCTCATGAAATTGACCAAGGAACAATAGTTCCTATACAGAGAAGTATTGAATTTGCTTCAAAATTCCCCAATATTATTACATATAAAAAATAATTACAAAGATTTCTTGGTAGTCTTAATTATATAGCAGATTATTATGAAAATCTTGCTAAAGATACTGCCATATTACATGCTAGGCATAGAAAAAATCCTGGCCCTTGGACTAGTGAACATTCTCAAGCAGTCCAAAGAATTAAAAATAAGGTTAAATGTTTGCCTTGTTTATCTCTTGCTAATCTTAAGTATTTCAAAATTGTTGAAACTGATGCTTCAGACTTAGGCTATGGAGGAATCCTTAAACAGGTTATACCTGAAACAAAAAAAGAAGTTTTAGTTAGATTTACTTCTGGAAAATGGAATCCTACTCAATCTAAATATTCTACTATCAAGAAAGAAATTCTTTCTATTATAAAATGTATTTCAAAATTTCAAGATGATCTTCTTAATAAGAAATTCTTATTAAAAATTGATTGCAGCTCAGCTAAATTAATTATTGAAAAAGATGTTAAAAATCTTGTTGCTAAGCAAATTTTTGCCAGCTGGAAATCTCAATTATCTATGTTTGAATTTGATATTCAACACATTAAAGGTGAAAATAATTCACTTGCTGACTACCTAACTCGTGAATTTTTGCAGGGAAAAAATGATGACCCCATATAGGGGAAGAGGCCGCGGCTATGGCCGTGGTGGAAGAGGGAGTAACAATATGTTACCCCTACCCGAATCAAACATTCCTCTAATAGGGGATTGGACTACAATTTACAAAGGGAAAAAAATGCCACAATTACCTGCATCTTCATCAAAAAGGGAAGATATTGCTTCCTCCTCTAATAAAAATACATCCTACAAGGAAGTTGCGGTTAATAACCCATCTCAAGAACAACTGGATTATTTTGAAAATCCAGTAACTGAAAAAATCATGTATGTTGATGAAGAAGATATTAAGATAAATCCAAATGATGGATGGTCTATCAAAACGAGATACCTCGAATCACGAGGATATCCAGGTCTTCATGGAAAATCTAGGCCTCACCTAGAAATTCTTTTGACTGTTACCGAATCGGTAACAATTACTCACCACTACCAAAACAATAATCCTGAAAGTTTTATAAACTTCAGTAAATGCCATATTAATAAAATCTTGTTACCAAGAGAGTGGGGTCTCAACCCAAATGGTGAAAAGGCAATAAGAATTGCTGAAGGAAAGTATATTTACTTTAACTATTGGGACTATGTCCAAGCTTTTACTCAAGCTTTTTATTATCAAAATCCTAAGAATAAGCATTCTTGGTTTTTCTCTATTAATCCAGAAATGATTAATAGACCAGTACCAAATTGGTTTTATGAATGGTGGACTAAATTTGGTCCGTCTTTGGAAATTTTACCCAAAGAATTACTTGATTTGTACAATCCATGGTGTGATAATAGTCCACTTATCATAAATATTTTATCTGAAAATTTAATCACAGGACAATGTCCATTTTTATTCTTTGCCAAATTTCAGATTCCTTGGATATGGAGATGGTCTATCACCATATCTCAAGATAAATTCAACATTCCCATTTTAGAAAGAAATTTCTTCTATAAATGGTGGAACAAGATGAGTTCAGAAGAAATTCAGAATAAAATTATTCTGATTCAAGCAGCCATAGCTGAAGATTAAACTAATAAAGTTAAAGAGCAAAGCTCCCAACAAATGTCCATGGGAAATTTGAAGAACTTCTTCCAAAGAAAATATCCAAATGAAACAGAAGAAGAGATTATGGTTAGAACTTTGGATTATATGAAGAATCAATTTTTCTCCACTTTTCCAACAAAAAAATCAAAAGATGAAAATTCATCTATGAAGACTAGCTCTTCAATGGGATCAATGGATTCTTACAATTTTGATTGTTTAGCAGGAGAAGCCCAAGCAGAGGACCCTACTGCTGAAGATTTCTGGGATGCCATGATTCAATCTATGGCACAAAAGGCAAAGGACAAAGCCAAGAGATAATAGAATCTCGAGACAAAGAGACATGGACAAGAGAGAATCTTATCTTGTCTAGCAATTCAAAAACCAATAAATAATTCCAAAGATAAGAATCTTATCTTATGGGAAAAAACATTTTTAAAGACAAAAGCAAAGATAAGAAAGAATCTTATCTTGGAAGAAGGCCCATGCAAGCATCTTTTCTTGGGATAGGAAAGAATATTTTCTGCCTTTTGTTAGAAAGTTTGTATTTTCACTATTTTGTGAATTATTATTGTGACGATGGGGCCAGTGTGTACCCGACATTAATAATTCATCTTTGTTTTTTGTATATATATATATATATATATATATATATATATATATATATATATATATATATATATATATATAATCTAAAATACTTAGACTCATTTAATTATTTTATTTAATTCTTTTAAAACTCATTTTACCATTTGATCTTAATTTAGTTTTTCTTACATGATGCTAAATCAACCAATCAAATAATTAATAAAACAAACAAAATTCTGACAAACATACTCATATAACATAAATTACATTTTTATCTCAAGATATATTTATTTTTTATTATGGACATTTATAAAAAAATAGTCATTCTTTCAAGCTTTATTTCATTTCAAATCAAATCAAGACATTTTAATTTACCAAGCTTCATTTCAAACCAAACTAATATTTCAAAGAACACTTTCTTTTTATTGATCCTTTAATGTTAATATTGTTAACGAAAGAAACTTATCTACCACCTTCCATCTTCCACATCCCTTCCATCTTCTATTTCAAATGTGAGATTAAAAAACAAACTCATCTACAATAAAACATTAAAAAATCACATCAGTGAAACAAAATAATAATATTTAAATAGCTCAATCACATTATCAACATACCCTTATCTAAGAAGTTCAATTCTCTCCTCTTTTGATCCATCACTCTTTTTGGGAAAAACTTTAGACTCATCATATTTTCTTGTTGTTTGTTCAAATTACTTGTTCATGAGCTATCCCGCATCAATTGCATATTAAATAAGTTAAAAGTATGACAACCCCCAAGGGTTGTTCTGAAGGTTGAGAAAATACTTAGAAGGGGGGTTGAATAAGTGATTCTTTAAAAACTTGATGAAGGAAAGATAGACAGAACACAATTATTTTTATCCTGGTTCACCTTCTCAATAAGGTTACCTCCAGTCCATCAGCCCACCCTCAACAAGGTGATTTGCCTCTCTAAATGAGGACTTAATCCACTATAATTAGAACATGATTACACTTGCACGACCAACTGCCGTGACTCACAATACAGTGCACGAGCCAAACTGCTGGTGACTAAGTATCTTGCACAAACCAATTATTTACGACTAACCAACTTCTAAGACTCAACTATTCCTAGACTTCTTGAGAATCCTGACCCAATCGGTCTCTCAAGGACTCAGTTACCACGTAACTTCTGATGACAGTGTATAATATTGCTTCTAGAGAGTTGTAATCACCATTGTGATATTTCACTAATATTAAGTACAAAGTAATGAACTCGGAGAATGAATATGAAAGTTTGCTTCAGCAAGTTTTTCTTCACACTTGATGATTTTTCATAATAATGATGTTCTCGTGTGTGATTGTTGTTTTTGATTCAAGAGATCATGAGTATATATAGACTCAGGATTTTTGCCCGTTAACTTCAACTCCTTTTCACAGCATTAAATGGTTTGCGTGTTATCTCAGCTTTTGTTTTCTTCCAAGGATTTGCATGTCTTCAATCAACCTTGTAAATTACACTTTTGGAGCGTTGCAGCCATTTTACTAATGATTATGTCTTTAACGACTTTATTTTGAATCAGTCTTCATGATCTTCTGATCAGCTATGTATTTCAGCTTCTGTTGTAGATGTATTTTTTGAATCAGTCTTTGTGATCTTCTGTTCAGGTTTGTATTTCAACTTCTGTTGTAAGTGTATTTGTAGCAGTTTGGTGCAGTATCAGAAGTTTCCTTGAAGACTTGAGTATCTCTTGCATTTATCCAGCTTTACATTTATTCCAAGTTCTGATTGTGCTGGTACTGGTACATCTTCTGAAATCAAAAATATATAATTAGAGTACCATATTTGCTTATACAAAATTTATTTGTTTGTTATCATCAAAACACTAAAATATGATTAGAACCAAACTATGTTCTAACATGGTCTAGTGGTGGAGGCTTGGGTCTTGAGAGTGTGCTCCTCTCAAGGTCATGAGTTTGAATCCTACTAGGTGCTAACAATTCTTGTGTTGGGTCACTCTATACAGAGCGATGGCCCCATTTAAAGTTAGAGCAAGGCTGAATACCAAGATTTCAAAAAAAAAAGTTAAAAGTATGATGCATAACCAAAATTATCTCCAATTACATGATTTATTTCCAAATCAGAACCATAAATCTTTGAAACCATTTCACTTTTAGCATGAACTCATATTTTAATAGATCTCTTTTAAACCATTTCGCTTTTAGCATGAACTCATAATAAATTACACGTCTCATTTTCAGAAAACAACAAATAAATACAAACTTTCTTAACATAAAATAATCTAAGTATCACCAAAAAGTAAGAGTTACATAACTCATAATGATTTACATATCTCATTTTCAGTTTATAATGTTAGTACCACTAAAAAGTTAGAGTTGCATAACAGAAAATATAGATCTCAAACCTTTAACTTACTTTTAAGTTACAACTGGTAAGCTGTAACTTAAAAACGTATACAAACGAAGGAGTTCCTTTTTCAGATACATATAATCTCTAAAAATTTCAATCATATTTTCAGCTGCAAGATCAAAATAAACATTATAAAATACAAAAATGTTATACTTCAACATATCCAAACATTACATATTAAAAAACTTAACCCCAAATTATTTAAAAATACACAAATCTTACCGTTCACCAAACACAAATCATATATCAAATTTCAAAAAACACATGATTTAATCTTACTGTTCACAAATAGCTACTGAGATAAAATCCTCTGATGTAGCCTTGAATCGATTCAATATATAGTAGAGAAAAGGGATGAAGATAGAAAGACACATTGTGAGAGACACACAAATGAATCTAGGTTAGTTAGATATGAAGGAAATCATGGGAGAACTTTGAAAAATATAAAAGAAAAAGATCCAATTACAGGTAAAAAAGAAGAGTGCGGCGGCTCATTGTGATTTTAGGGTTTCTGCTTGGGATGTACAGGATATTATTCAACTTTATTGGACTGGGTTGAGATAAATGAAATTGGGCATTAAGAAGGCCCATTATAACATTGTTGTTTCGATCGGTTTTGGATACCTACGTACGTTAATAAATAAACTGAGCCCGACCAATTGAAACCGCCCAGACCGCTTTTCACAACCCACTCATCCGCCAACCCAAAATAAACTGACCCAATACCATGCAAATTCACCAGGACGGATGGGTTTTTATCGTTTGGCACATTCTTGTCGAGCCCTAACTCTATCAGTTTTAGGCTAATAAGAATTAATGTTTAGGATAAGTGTGAATGGAATTAAAAGTGTATATCGAATGTGTGGTGATTGCCACTTTTTATAAGGGTTCTCATATTCTAGGTCATTTATAAATCATTTGAATTTCATCATGGGGCATGTCTTCCTATCTAGTTAGAGACTATGGATAGACATTAAACCCTTTAATTATTTGTACGAAATCGGCCATTCATGATCGTTAATGTGCTTTAACGTAGTGTTTGCATATTGAGGGGTTTCTGTCATTAACAAACACTATTATAGAAAATCTCTCTCACAACGGTTGAAAAAGAAATACCATCATGGTTAACAAACTGTTGTGAGGTAGGATGTGGTTGCAAGTATGTTGTTTTCCACCACGGACGTGTGACCGTTGTGATAAATTTGATAGTACGCTACATATCACAACGTTTGTGCAATATATAAAGATCATGAGTTTGATTCTCACTGCTTGTATGGTATATGATATTTTGTGTGCTACCTGTCATCACGTCTTCTTAAACAACTTTGGTGAAATACTTTGTTTTCGTTTTTGTTTTTTCATATATACCCCATATTTTTTTAGGTGTATTTTAGACATATATTAAAAACCTAAATATTTTTTACAAAACAAATTCCATTAAAAATATTATTTACATCAAAATAAAAAATATAGCAAATATATATTTACAAAATGGTTAAATATGTTTTTGGTTCCTACAAAATTATCAAATTTTGCTTTTGGTCCCTATAAAAAAATAGTATGTTTTGCTCCCTACAACACGTAGTTTTAGTCCCTGAAGTTAAACCAATGTGTATTTTTTATTGATTATTTTGAAACATGTTTAGAACGTTATAAAAAATTCTTTGAAAAGAAAAGAACTCAAAGTTTGATTTCTAAGTCGAGATTTTCATTACTTTTATCATTATCTTTTAAAATTTAAAAAATTCAAATTTTATTCTTGTCATTTTAAAAAATTCTAAAATTTGATAAATAAATATTTTACACTATTCTAAATATGTATGAAAAAAATTATTCAAAAATTTAAAAGTTAAAGTGTAATTAAACAATATTCAAAATTTTAGAAGATATCAGGGACTAAAACTGCATGCATACAAATTTTGTAGGGACCAAAATATGTCATTTTTTAATAGTGACTAAAATAAAATTTGAGATATTTATAAGGACCAAAAATATATTTAACCCTTTACAAAACAACTTTCATTTGTTGAAGTGTAATCCAAAATCAACACATTTAGTTTCAACATTTTGCATTTCAATTTAATTTGAGTTTCATTTAGTTGTTCTTTGTAGTATAAATATTGAACTCAAGTTCAGTTTGAAATAAAATTCACTTTCTAACCATTATCTCTCGTCTTCATCTTCACCTTCAACCTTGTGCCCCAACAATTAGTATCCAGAGCTCCGGTTAGATACGTGAGGCGTGTATGATTGATTTTTGCTCATTCAATTCATAGTGAAATAAAGGTCAAAATCCAAACAGAATCACATTTGTTTATTATAAGGGATTGGGAAACATGAGTGTTATATGTGAGTGAATTTGCACAAGAACGAAGATGAACGTCGAAAACGGTAGTGTGAACACAAAGTTTCCTGTATTTGATGGAATGAATTGGAATCAATGGATGATTCAGATACGTGTGTTGTTTGACGCTCAACGCATTCAACAAATGACCATGAACAACAACAATAACAATAACAGATTCATCCAATCTTAACCAAACAAATATGATCATACACATTCAACAACATAAACATAAACATCAACACAATGACAACTGAATTTTACTGTAGATGCATGGGGAAAATGTTTATGTGCTGCAAACGTGATGAATAAGTAAAAAATCTAAATAAATGTCTTTGTCTCCCTCATCGACGACTGTTAATCCAAGAATGATGAATTTGGTGTCGTATTCCTCCTAGATAGTACGTAAGCCAAGAACGATGAAGAATACGTTGGTTGAAAAAGGTTTAGACTTTTTAATGAATGATGAAGATACAATATGTTGAACGATGTAGATGAAAATGATATTGGTTGAAAAGGGTTTGGTTTCGTTAATGAACGATGAAGATGACGTTGATTGAAAATGGTTTCTCAGTGTTGAATGTTAGAGTTTAAAATAGTTTCGCTAATGGAAATGAAAAATTGGCTATTGAAGACACATGCTAGCTTGTTTTTTTAAGTGAATAAGTCATTTGGGGAAAATGTTTATGTGTCGCAAACGTGATGAATAAGTAAAAAATCTAAATAAATGTCTTTGTCTCCCTCATCGACGACTGTTAATCCAAGAACGATGAATTTGGTGTCGTATTCCTCCTAGATAATACGTAAGCCAAGAACGATGAAGATGACATTGGTTGAAAAAGGTTTGTATTTTTTAATGAATGATGAAGATACAGTATGTTGAACGATGTAGATGAAAATGATATTGGTTGAAAAGGGTTTGGTTTCGTTAAACGATGAAGATGACGTTGATTGAAAATGGTTTCTCAGCGCTGAATGTTAGAGTTTAAAATAGTTTCACTAATGGAAATGAAAAGTTGGCTATTCAAGACACGTGCTAGCTTGTTTTTTAAGTGAATAAGTCATTTCACCATGGTCATCTAAACCAACCATGGTGGTATATGGTTTACTTAATGAAATTTTATAAAAAAAAGTCAGTTTTTAAGCATTTAAAAGTTAAAAAAAAAAATGAAAAACATATCACACGGTTGGGATAAACAACCCTAGAGATATCACTTTTATTTTTATTTAAAAATAAATCAAAACAAAGACACGACTAGAATATTAAATCAATCACGAATTTGGTGGCGCTAAGATTCGAACCCATGAAAGGTTAAAGACATCATCACGGTTGATCTAAACAACTGTGGTAATATGTTAACAATTTTTAATTTAAAAACATACATATTGACACTTGGGTTTAGAGATGTCAATGCGGTCCTTCAAAGGACTGTGGTAACGTGGGCGTTGATGTATATCCTTTTTATAGTAGTGTGGTTGTGTTTGTCTTAAGCAGACTTGCTCGCTTTGGCCCAATGATCAATAAATGATTAGGTTCCTACCCGACCCAATCACTCCATGCTTGGTTTCAATACCCGGCCCAGAATAAGACAGGGACGTACATAGTCCCTTAAGCATAAGGTCTAGGAAAGTATAGTGTTTTAGGGGGAGAGACGGGAATGTACATAACCCCTCAAGTATGACGCCCAAATGGGCGAAATGCTTTAGGAGGAGAGACTTGAATGTAAAATTTATGTTCCTACTTTCATTATGATTTACTTCTTTTGTAGTGTCATGCTTGTGATTTATCCCATGTTTGTATGTTTATTATTTTAACTTTTTTTAGATAGACGCAAGGTTGATTTCTTCCACCATGTTGCTTTAGGGGTCTTAAACTCGTGCAAAGGGAAATCGATAGATTTTTGCGCTTAGTCCCTTAGGCGATATTGATTTATGTAAGGAAATCATATAGGGTTCATGTGTTATTTATCTTATGAGTATTTGATTTATGCAAGGAGAACCTGGTAGGTTCTTACGTTTGCTCCCTTAAGAATTTTCGATTTATGCAAGGAGAGCCTTGTGTGAGTTCCTGTGTTTGCTTCATTAGGAGTCTTTGGTTTTTACACGGAGAGATTGATGAGTTCCTCCCGTTGATCCCTTAAGAGTCTTTGATTTATGGAAGGGGATTTTGGTGGATTATTGCATTTTCTCCCTGTTCAGTTTATATTTATTCAAGGATAGCTTGGTTTGTTTTGTAGATTTGTGTGATTGCAAGTATTGTCAAGGCGATCCAAGGTGGTTGCGTCAACTAATTGGTTGTTTGATTTTTGTGATGACAACACATGATATCAAATGATATCCAATGAAGTCCTTATCCGTTAAAGATAGCTCAAGCAGTAAAAAATGCTCAAGATATCTAGTCATTTCTTGAAGATTTTCTTAAAGATCACGTCATCTATTTAAAGTCAACACTATGATCAAATGACATTCAAGTGAATACTTTTGTTTCAAGGATTACCAGTGGTTTTTCTTCTCAACTCTCTCATGATGGTAAATAACATGAAGATATCTCTAGCCTCATTAAAAAAAGACTTGAGGCTCTTGTATGATTCTAAACTCAACGATTATGATGTCAAGACATGAAGCTTTAGAGTTGTGAAAGAGAGGAAGTGTGAAAGCTCTCTTCGTCATGTATGTTTGAGTGGCTAGTTTCTTGTAAGGATATAAGAGTATTTCTATAAAGATTATGGCAAAATATCACACACACACAAACCTTTGAGAAGTCTCTCATATTTAATTTAAACCCCTAAAAATGTTTTTATAGCATAACTAACTGATTAGGCGAATGTTTGATTCATTGGAAGATATTTTTCTAACTGAATAATCGATTATACCTAATGATCTAATTGATTATTTTCTCTTGGTCGAGTCTAAAATCGATTGGGGTCTATTAATGATGGATAATGACTAAATATCAAAATCTTTTATTTGTATCTTGAACAATTGATTATTAGAGGTCGATAATTAATTAGGTTAATCAATTACGGCATTTATTTGACCTATGGATTGTTTCCAAATTTATACCACAATGTTGCTTATAAATAGATAACTTCTTTATCATTTTATTTCTTAAAGAAAATGAGTTTTGATCTCACCTTCTTACTGTCTCATCATTTTCACTAAATCTCTCTTTTTCTCACATATGTTGTCTTTAGTGTTTCGAAAATATTTTTGAGTGTAAGAGAGGATCTTTGTTTTAGGTGAGGAATTCATTGTAATTTATTAAGAGCATATTATATCTTGAGTAATTATTTTTGATGTAATAAATTGTTTGATTGTGAGTCAAACTAGTGAAAACTATTGTTTATTCTTGACGTGAATAATAATCAAACGCACCGCTCAAAAGCAATGAAATTGTCAGAAAAAAATTAAAATCAAAAATTAAAATCAAAATCAAACCATCATAATATATAGAGATCATAAGCGAAATTAAATATATTTATATATGACAACGCCAAACTTTTTTATGCCTCTCCAAAGTGAGGCTTTTAGGGCACTTTAATTTTTATTTTTATTTTAAATCAATATTAAAAATATTGAATTTCACATCTATGCCATTTAATATAATTTGGTGAATACATAAATAATCTCTTAACAAGATCCATGCATCATTTTCATCCCTGTCTTGGCCAATTTACTTCATAAAGCATCATTTTATATTCAGTTTGAGAGCCAGAAATTTAAGGAAGCCCGGGCAAAAAAATTATACTTCATTTTTACTAATTTTTTATCCGGTTTATACTAATTTTACCTTTAGTTTTGTCTAAAAAATTTGCCCTTAATTTTGTCCAAAAATTTTACACCCTATTTTCACTAATTTTGCCCTTAATTTTATTTAAAAATTACTAATTTTGCCCCTAGTGTTATCTAAAAAAATCAACTATTAGATGAGGAGTATACAATAAAAAGAGGGGTTGAGCCCGGGTGCGTGCCCGGGTTCGTTGGGCTATAGCTCCGCCCCTAATTTGAGCATGTGTTATTAGACTACATTTATATTTTTAATTTGTACTTTTTCAATCATCACATTACATCTTAATGATTCCCTGTCATTTATTTAGTGAATTTTTTATATTCACTCTTATTTAGTAGCCACGCCATACAATATCTATGTATCATCGTCCAATACATAGCCTGCACTTTTAAAAATAATAACTAACTTATTTTAACAACTGAAGAAAATAACTGACTAGAAAACATTAATGCACAACTTAACATGAATAAAAAAACATTAATAACATGAATATTACATTATAATAATTAAGATATTTAAAATGTCTAGCCATTTTTTTACCAAAAAAAAATAATTAAATATTCAATAAAACTTTAATTGTATCAACTTCTTTATCTTTGAAAAACTTCAATTCTTGTAGTGCTAAATTTCTTGCCTCATCCACTTCTTTACTTTCATTGAATCCCCTTTGTGCCATTCCTTGAATCATTCCAACATAAAACCCAAATTTCCTCAATCTCTCAATTTCCTCTTCACTTCCCCCACCCAACACCCCTCCACATACTGCCCCACACGAATGCAACCCACCTTCATATTTCTCCACCATGCGCCTGATTTCTTCAACGTGGCATATCTCCTCACCGTCGGATCTAGTATCCATTGTTTTCCTGTACTGTGCATCTATCACTCCTCGTGAACCCACAGCCCTTGAGATCTCAACCATTACCCGCAAGATCCGCTCCGAATTTTCTCCACCGTCGGATCTAGCTAACAGTTCAAATCCAAACGGGACTATTCCATCGCCAGTTAGAAGCTCCACGTTAGGCCCGTAAACATGGTTCACCACTGGTTTGGGCTTTCTCTTGGGCTTGGGCTCGGGAAGATGCTCGTGAACATAAGTAGCTGCTTCCATTAGTAACAAAGCTGAAGCAGCGGATATGGCTTGGTGACGCTGACCGCCGACAAGCTCACATGCAACGAGGCATAAAGCTGGCACGGTGGTTTTCGGGGCAGAGAAAATGAGGTGATGCATGGGCTCGAAAACCTCGAGAGGTTGTTTGATTGTAATGGAGGATTTGAGATGGGCTTGGATGTCGGCCTGTAGAGAAGCCCAATGGAGATGTGGGTTGCGAGTTTGTTGAGTAGTCATGGTCATTCTAACGGTGGTGGGCTTTAACTGTAAGTGGGAACGGTGTTGATTTGATAAAATGGATTTGACATTGGGGAGGTGGGAAGTGATAGTAGCCATGGAAGGACGAAGAAGAAGAGAGAGAAAGGAGATGATTGAGATGGATCCTTAGTTATACTGTACTAATATTTATAGCTTCGTTTCCGTTTGTTTTATAGACTGATTTTGAAATTCAACCAATGCAAATTTGTCTGTTAATGTCTTTATTGATTTGTGTGCTAAAGTTCTTGGTGAGTATCACGTGTGAAATAGTAATTATAAATGTGTGAGTGAGAAACAATTGGAGGACAGAGGTACAAACTGTTTACTCTAAAGCAACCAAAACAACCTAGTCGTACTATACGACAATACATGATCCAACCATCACGGATATCTGCATGTAGGGCTGGACAAGAAGTTACCAACCGACCGAATCCAATCCAGTCCGAGTGTTTGGGTCGGGTCGTTTCGGATACACGGGTGGGCAGGTGAATTAAAATGGATTTAAGTGGGTTAATTCGATCGGTTTGGATTGAATTATAGAGTCCGTTGGTGATCGAAACCGACCGAAACCCAGTAACTATTAAGGCCAACCCCAGTTCCAACAAGCCCAACCCAGTAACTATTAGGGCCAACCCCAGTTACAACTGCATCACAGATTAACTTTTTGCATGAATCTATTTTCTGGTGTTCATAGTTTGTTTTTTATTTTGATTTGCCTATTTTATTTTCTTCTCTATTTCTACATGATGCGTTTTGAAATAGCCCTTTTGAAGAGGATTAGAAATTGTTTATTCAGATTAAAAAATACATTTTTTTATATGAAACTAAATTTGTGTTATTGTTTTTTGTTTTGTTTTATATTTTGATTTTGTAGGTGTTTTTTTTCTGATGTAAGATCTGATATTAGTGTTTTTTTGTTTGATTTTGTGGGTATTTTTTCTAATATCATATATGATACTATTAGTGTTTTATTGTTTGATTTTGTAGGTGTTTTTTCTAATATCAGATCTGATATTAGTGTTTTATTGTTTGATTTTGTGAGTGTTTTCTAATGTCACATCTGATATTAGTGTTATTGTGTTATGGATAGAATAATTTAAGATCTCATTATTGTGTTTGGATGTTGTATTTTTTTTTTCTATTTTTAAAATTTTGTTTTATTTATAATTTAAGATCTTATAGTTATTGTTTTATTATCTTAAATTGTAAATCAAATTTAAAGTCTGTTTTTTATTTGCAGATTTGATATCACTTGACTGAAATGAAATGCTCAATGATGCACAAGGAATGACAAAGACATTTCTATCGAGAGTTTAACTTATACTTAAAAGTGGATCAAAATAAGAACATAAGAACATTTATTTATTACTCTTATTAACATAAGAACACCTTATTATCAAATCTTAGTGTTTTTGAATTTTATTCTGTATTTGTTGTGGATGATTTTATATTTTTAGCATGTTATTGATTTTTTAATAGAATGGATCTAGATAGGGTGTTAAAATTAGCCCAGTATTAAAATGATTAACGGATTAAAATAGATTAAATATAGTAAAAGTAATCAAGTTTTGGAATGATTCAACAGATTAAAATTATATTTTGTATTTTTCTGAATTGTTTCAATTATGCCCATTGAGTGAAAGATTTATAAGAAAAAATGGCTAAATTATGAATTTGGGCTTATATTTGAACCAGACCATTTATTAATCACTCGAAATTAACCGGTTAATTGAACCGAACCAAATAAATTCGAATCCGAAAAAATTGGAGAAAAAAAACCCGGTCGGAATTGGGCCTAACTTATGCCCCCGAGGGTTGGTTCGGTTGGTTGGTTTGGGCCCGAATCTTAACCGAACCAAACTGATGTTCACCCCTATCTGCATGGACTTTGTGCCCATTTTTTCTTTCTGGGTCATGCTAACATGTGCCCTAAATCTAATGGCACATGTTAAGGATCATATAATTAAAAAATGTTTAATATAATGCAATAAAGTCATATTTAAAATTTCGATATATTGAATGCACGTGTTCTAAAAAAATATTTTTATAAATATTTTATTATCTTAATTTTTTTTTTAAATGTGTGTTTCATTGTTGTATGTGGGATTAATTTTAAAAGCTTACTGAAAATTTTATTTTATATTCTTCAATCTTTCATTCATAATTAATTTGGAAATAGAGATAATTATTCTCTACATTTTTTTAATTTTTTATTTGACTCTTGAATAATTTGTTCATCTTTTTCATCGTTATTTCTTCAACCTCAAAATTCATCCAAGTTGCTTGAAGAAAATTCATCAAACACGTTGTTTATTTTCTAGTTTCATATTCTTGAGAAAGAAGAATTATTGACAGCAAAAATATAGATGATTCAAAAAATATATTCAAGTCTTCATTTAAAAGGTGTTTATTTACACAATTCAAAGAATTTCAAAAAGTCTTTTTTTGAATTATTGATTTTTGAAAATACATATAGTATGATTGACTACAATATTTTTTTTCCATAAATAACTCTTGTATTAAAAAGAGAGTATTAGGGGTACTCAACCCTTACCAAAGAGAACAGGAAAACCTGAAAGCCAGAAAGCCAGCATGATTCAAAATTCAAATGCACAAAGATGGGGTTTAAAAACTCATAAAAGTTACACTTAATTCTATCTTTGGCTACTATTGCAAGCCACCACCAAGTATACAAAAGTATCGAATGAAATAATTCTTCGCTGTCAAATACCGCATTATTGAATATCATATCATTTCTAAGCTTCCAAATGCACCACCAAATAGTCACCCATATAGTTGCCGCCCTTTTGCTTTGAATCTTGTCCGACAAAGAATTCACACACATCTAAATTTGACTGTAACAATCTACTGCAAAATGGGTGTCTATTTTCAGCCATTGAGTAATTCTTGACCACAATCTTTGGATCTTAAGACAGAGAATGAAGATATGGTTTGGATCTTCACTATGTTGTTCGCAAAAAACACATACAACCTCTTGACTATGCAATATATATATATATATATATATATATATATATATATATATATATATATATATATATATATATATATATATATATATATATATATATATATATATATATATATATATATATTCTTCTTCGTAGCAATTGTTTTCTCGTCGGCAATCTATCCTACAATAATCTCCAACCAAAAATCTTTAATTTAGATGGCACCTGGCCCCCCCAAATCATGGCCAGCTCCTGATAATTAACAAGCTCCAACCCACAACCAACTGGATCTTGCATTAACAATTTGTAGCATGATCGAACCGTAAAAAATCTTGACACATCAAAAGGCCATATAATAACATATTCAGAGTTAATATTCATATCGATATCAAGCAACAAAGATTGCAATTCTGCCAACTCTGTTGTCGCCTCCTATCCTAACACCTCTTCCGCTCTAATAACAGCCCAACACCATGAATCGCCTCTCCAATATCCCACATTTAGGACTGTATCGTTTTTAAAAACAGTTTCCTGGTACAGACTTGGATAGAGCTCAGCCAAGTAACTTGTGCCTAGTCAACGAGAAGTCCAAAACCGGGCCACGTTGCCATTACCTATCTTAACTCTTATATTATGCAATATTCCTTGAGAATTAGCACACAACACCGATAAATCCCTCAACCAAAAAGTGTCTTTTGAGTCATAACATCCAATATCACTATTCCATAACCTTGATCTCAAGTCCCCGTATCGGGCCTTCATCACACCACACCAAATAGCTTCCTCCTCTATCAAAAATCTCCAAATCCACTTAGATAATAAGGTCGTATTGAACTTGCCAATATCCTTAACACTGAGCCCCCTTTCTTGACTTGCAGACAATGTCCCATTTAACCCACATCACACCACCCTTTTCACGACACCTTGCCACAAAAACTTCCTTTGGATTGCTCTAATATCTTTAACCACTTTCGAAGGAACCTTGTCAAACGAAAGCTGATAACTAAGTATGTTTGAAACAACACTATTCAATAAAGTGACTCTACCCCCTATGAAAAGAAGTTTTCCTTTCCAAACAACAAGGTTAGCTTTCAACGAACTAATAACCGGCTTCCAAAAGCTTAGAGTCCTTTGATTACCACCAACTATAAATCCCAGAAATTTAAAAGGAAATTTATTGACTACAATGTGATTTATAGTCTAGAAGTGTATGAAGAAATCAAAGAAGACAATTTAAAAGGGGTCAATTTGTTGTTTGATTGAATGAACCGTCAATTTTCTTAACAATACCAAAATTTATGTGATATTTTTTTTCTCATTTTAGCATGATATTTTTCTCTTATTTTGGCCTAATTGACATTGCAGGTATTGATATTTTTGTTAAATACATATTTGACATTCTAGCTTTTAACCTTAAAAATAAAATAAAATTCTTTTGCCTAATTGGCATTCTAGCTATTATCCATAAAGAAAATGAATATTTTATTAAAATTATTTTTCTTAGCCTTATTGACATTTAACTTATATCTATAAAAGATAGTTAAGCCGAATTATCAACTATTAGGATATATTTCTCCGGCATATTTTTTTGGTCTACTATGTTTTTAAAGTTTGTTCTAAATTGATTAATTGAACTTTGTATTCTAAACTCATATTAAATTTTCTCTTACTATGAATTTGTGAGAGGCTATCAAAATATAGAAAGTGGGTTAGTTAGATAGTTAGAGTTTGTTATAAATTAGTTAGTTTATTATTGTCTTACAATTTTTAATATATAAAACATCTCATAAAACCATTTTTAATCCTTTCAAAAATCTAATACCATATATGTTCAGATTTTTTTAGCTATTTAATAGGTCAATTTAGGAGAGGTGAAAAAAATTTTGTCATTCGCTTAGGTTAAATTCTATCCACGTTTCGTTTTCCGTCGCTTATGAAGAATAGACAACAGTTACATCATACGTTATGCTCGCATTTTGAGAACTATAGCATGAAGTAAATTTTTTCCAACTATTCTAATAAAAACTCACTAACACGTATATAAAAGCGTAGTCCATTATACCTTTAAAGGCAGTTTTCTAGCCGTTTCATATTCTTTTGTTGCCTAAAGTGAAAAATGTTGTAGTGCAAACACCAAAATCACACTAAAATAAATTCATGAATCAAACTGCTCAAAACATACAACACCCTAGCACAACCAACTCACAAAACCAAAAACTACTCAGAACAAAATTGTTCGCAACAGGCTCCACGAAACAGCTTACGTAATGCAAGGGCCGCGACGCAAGCCGAAAGCTTTAGAATAACCACTACGCCTTCCATCCAATGAACACTTTTGAATTCGACATCCAAAGATTGATATCATAACATAATCCATTTATATTTGATTTTAGCCATCTCCACGACATAGCCTGTATGTCGAAAATATCAATTCTGAAGTGCTCTTTTCGGATTTCTGAAAATCTTCTCAATCATTCTTAAAAGATCATTACAAACATCTTTAACGACATTTAATGTTTGCACGAGCATTAGGGAACAAGAAAATAAATAGCAATCATGGTCATAAGTGCGCGAATAATTCCATAATTAACGAATATTATATATAGTCGTCCCCTTATCGAGAGGGGTAAGAAATCCACAAACGTGAAACACAAACTTCACTTCGACTTACAATATTGTTCTGCAAGAAATATATATATATATATATATATATATATATATATATATATATATATATATATATATATATATATATATATATATATATGTTATGAAACTAACCAAAACAATATAGAGATGAAGAAGAGATGAATGAGAGAAAAAGTAATATTGTATTATCATCTTCTTTCAAGTTACCTTAATGTTAAATTCTTCCGGAATTTAACAAAAATGATCAAACAAATCTAATATTATTGTACAAGGTAAATCAATTTCTCTACAAAATATATAAAAAAATAAACATATTTATATGAAGGAAAAAAAATAGTAACAAAAACATGAATTATATTATATTGGTTCAAATACATTAAGATTAGAAAAGTAACGTAGAACCTGACTATATTATCACTCGCGTTGTAGAGTATCGTGCTGATAACGTGTTGTGAAATTCACCAAATCAATATAGAGATGAATGATACATGAAGGAGAGAAAGAGAAGAGGGAAAGCAATTTTGTATTATCTTCTTCCAAAAGTACCATTTACATTGCAATATGATCCATATTTATAGTACATGACCAATAACAACCATTAACTCAAGGAATACACAAAGGTTAGGAACTTGAATTATAGGAGTTAAGGAATATAGAAAGATTGGGGAAAATGAACATCCATATCTATTTACTATTATTCATAACAATATATATATATATATATATATATATATATATATATATATATATATATATATATATATATATATATATATATATATATATATATATATTATAGCACTCAAATCTTAATTAATTCATAAGACATAAATAAAGGTAACTAGTTGCTCTATAGTCCCAAAGGTACGCACTATTGACCGAACGGTATTAATCAAAAATTGATCGTGTTCATTATCTTTTACTTTATTTATGTTTAATCTTCTATGTGGGTTGTTGTTTTAACTTTTCCTCATTTTATAATCAAAGTGAGACTTAATCATTTATATTTAAATCTCAATAAGAAGATTGATGTTATTCACATTTAGATCTTAATAGGAGGTTTGATGTTGAATTGAAGGTAAAGAAGAAGCAAAATTGCTTTTGAGAAGCTAGATATTTTTTTTGTAAAATTTGAAGAAAAAAAATTATTTTCTATTTCATTATATACCTAACCTACAATAAATAAATTATACCTAAAAATCATGTCAAATTTATTTTACATTAAAAGTTATTTAAAAGTCTAGTTTACATTAAAATTTATCTATAATTATTTTAACTATAAAATTACATATTACTCTTTTTAGTCTTTAATATAAGAAAATAATTAATTTTTAGATTTATTTAAAAATTAATGTATTTGAATTATATGTAATATAAATACATTAACTTTACAATTAATCTAAAAAGTAATTTTTTTTTTATATTAAGGAACATAGCGAGTAACTTGTAAGTTGTAACATATGAAGTCACTTATTTTGATAATATTATTATTTTATATTTTATATAATCAAGAGATTTAAATATTCAAGAAAGTTTTAATTGCATCAACTTCTTTATCCTTAAAAAACTCCAATTCCTGAATGGCCAAATCTCTTGCCTCATCCACTTCTTTACTTTCATTGAATCCCCTTTTTACCATTCCTTGAATCATTCCAACATATAACCCAAATTTCCTCAATCTCTCAATTTCCTCTTCACTTCCCCCACCCAACACCCCTCCACATACTGCCCCACACGAATGCAACCCACCTTCATATTTCTCCACCACGCGCCTCATCTCTTCCACGTGGCGCATCTCCTCCCCGTCCGATCTACTACCCATCGTTTTCCTGTACTGCGCATCTATCACCCCTTCTGAACCCACAGCCCGTGAAATCTCAATCATCACCCGCAAGATCTTCTCCGAATTTTCTCCATAGTCGGATCTAGCTAACAGTTCAAATCCAAACGGGACTATTGCTTCGAAAGATAGAAGCTCCATGCTAGGCCCGTAAACATGCTTCATCTCAGACTCGGGCTTGGGCTTGGGCTTGGGCTTATCTGTAAGTGGAAGATGCTCGTGAGTATAAGTAGCTGCCTCCATTAGTAACAAAGCTGAAGCGGCGGATATAGCTTGGTGACGTTCACCGCCAACAAGCTCGCATGCGGCGAGGCATAAAGTCGGCACGGTGGTTTTCGGGGCAGAAAAAATGAAGTGATGAATGGGCTCGAAAACTTCGAGAGGTTCTTTGATTGTGAAGAATTGTTTGATATGGGCTTCGATGTCGGCCTGCATGGAAGCCCAATAAGGATGTGAGTTGCGAGTTTGTTGCGTCATAGACATTCTGACGGTGGTGGGCTTCTTGAGGTGTAAGTGGGAACGGTGTTGATTTGATATGCATGGAAAATGAACGGTGGATTTGACATTGGTGAAGTTTGAAGTTATAGTAGCCATTGGAATAAAAGTGAGAGACAAGGGAGAAGAATGATGGATCCTTAAATATAATTTCTATAGCTTCGTTTGTTTGTTTGTTTGTTCTATAATGTTGATATTCAACTAATGCAAATTTGGCTACTTTCCTCGGTAAGAAACAGGAATGTAAATGATATTCATGGGACGGTAGTATGATATTCATGCCCGTTCTGTTGGATAAATATGATATTTATATCCGCCTCATATTCATTAGATATCCGTTAAACGGATAATTCGTGGGTTTTAAGATATTCGCGGATATTTACAGATATCCATGAACAACACTATTTTTCTAAAATTATGTTTTGAAAAAATATTTTCAACTTGTTTTTAAGATACAAGATGTTATTATCACATATCATTCATACAAATCTCTCTTATTTTAACAATAAAATTTCATCACATTAATTTCCTTCATTTTCACCAAAGCATAATATCCATAAATTTTATTTTTAACAAAAGAAAATAATGATATTGTGATTGTAAGTTATGGTGGAAGAGCGGACGGCGGAGAAGTAGAAAGGATGACACTAGTTCGACGGGAAAAGAGCGGTACTGATTGGTTGGACAGTGAAATTGTTGAAGTGAGGTATGAAGTATAAAAGAAGCTTAAATATGAAATGGCCAATAAAATCTGTATATAGAATAAAAAGGAGACTAATTTTTCAATTTTTTAGAAGATGAAAGATAGAGTATAATAAACTAATAATATTTAAATAATTTTTTATAATTTATTAACGGATACGGATATTCGCGGATATGGATAACATTAAACTTGTATTCATATTCATTAATAAACGGTTATTTAATATCTATTTATTTTATCTGCAGATATCTTTTAAACTATCTGTCCCATATCTATGATGAATTTTATTCGCGGATATCCGCATATATATGAATATTTTTGCCATAGTAAGAAACATGTGTGTTTGTGTTTTTAGTTGTGTGTGTTCTTTTATACGTTGGTATTTCTTGATTGAGTTGGGTATCTTTTGTATTTGATATCAAAGTATGTTCCTTTGCTTTTAGGGATTTCATTTTTGTTTGTACTTATTATATAGGTAAATTAACTTGACCTAGAGACTAGGGTAAAACAAGTCACGACAAGTTGTGATATTGATGCATCCTTAATTCTAATTTTGGTAGATTTGTTTGGTATGTGATGTTGATGGAAATCTTGTTATTTTGCATGGTCAGTTATCAATGTCTGTATATGGATGAGAAACACGTATGGGATTTGCTCTAATATTTAATTTGGATTCAAAATGTTAGAATCATATCTTCATCATCTCATCAGTAAAATTGATTGGATTTTAGTTTTAACAGACTTAAAAAATATGTAAATATTTTCATTGTTAAAATTAATTTAATAACAACTAATTATATAATACAGGTATGAATTAGTCATACTTTACGTTCACAATATAATAAACAAATAAATGAATGCATATAATTATATGGTCTATAATATGTTAGTCTAAACTTGAACATTTTTCAAATGAGAAAAAAATAATATTTTTTTTATGAGATGTATCAATTAGGAGGACTTATTAAATATGAGATAAGAGAATTAAATCTTGATCATTGATATCTACAATATAAGAAAGTTAGATGCTCTGGAAAAGACCTAACTGCCCCTTTGCTTTGTTAGAGAGCCACGTGGATACCTCCTCTGCATTTTTTTGCTTCTTGCTTTTGCTATCTATCTCTCATTCTTTTTCCTATCTATCTATCCCTCTTTCTCTCATTTTTGTTATCTCTTTCTCTCTCTCACGTCTCTGTTTTCCTTCCCCCTCTTTCTCTTCTTCTTCATTCACTCTCTTCTCCCTCTTTCTTTTCTTCCTCGAAACGAAAGGCTACAGTGGTGCGAACAGGGGAGAAGATGACGAAAGGCTAATTTGGCGACGATGTCGGATTCGTAACGAACATGTGTGGTTGGCCACTGTTTATGCAATTTGAAGGTAATGTTTTATACCTTCACTCCAAGTTGCTTCTGATATATTATGCTCTTCCTCTTCATCTTTTTTTCCAGATCCAACACTTTCGTGGCTTAGGTTTTCTAGATCCAACACTTTCGTGGCTTAGGGTTTGCGGATCCAATGCTTTCTGTTTCTTCTGTATAGGATGCAATAAGTGGTGGTGGTGGTTGCGTGCCTTCTCATGTCGACATATTTTTTTAGGTTTGATATTTCTGGCCTTTGTTACTCTGAAACGGGATATTTATTTTTGGTGTTGTTCTCACATTCTCTTACTCTTATGCAACCTATTATTGTTACAAGGTGAAAGGACATTGTTGTTATTTTCTTATTCCAATGATTATCGAGCAATACATGTGTCTCTGGTGAAGGTGTACTTAAAGGTTTGTATACAAACTGCTTAATCATGTACAATTATTGCATCTTTCACTTAACCATATGTTTGTTTGTTTTGATCTGTTAGGCGCATCTAGAAGATTTGGCTGAGAAATTTGCCAGGGAGAAAGTTCAAGTAAGCATTATTAAAATTGGTCGTGAATGGTCACAACATTCTGCCGGGTCTCACGTTTCCCGGCTGATAAGTTTTTTTCAAAATCTATCCAGCTACCCCTTGAACAAATCACCATGCTATCTGAGGTTTCAAATACCACTAACATTTGTAGTTTAAAATTATTAAACATGTTTTTATGTTAACTGCTCCTTATTTCTTAATGTTCTGCAGCCAACATTGTGTGTTAATGTTGCTACTACTAACCAAGTAATTGCTAATCCAAATGAATGGTACCACAAAGCATGCCACCAGTGCCTTCAGGTTGCAAAGAGCGACGCTCCATCTTACTTTTGCAGGGACGGACACCGAACTTAGACGTAGACATGGAGGTTAATTATGGTTATCATATTCCACTTTAAGTTTGCATTAGTACATTGCTCTCTAATTTGTATGTTTTGCAGGTTTAAGATAGTTATCGAAGTTGTGCATGAAGGAAATGCGGCGAACTTCGTGTTCTGGGACAATGAGGCTGCTGAACTTTTAAAAACAACTGCTGCACATCTTCGTGCAACCATGAAAGAGGTAACTAAAAGGTTCATGAAATTTCCACTTACAATTTTAACTTTCTGACTATGAGGTTCAACCATGAAAACATGAACCAACATGATTGTCATGTATCTTAAGGACGAGCAGCTTATTCACCAACATGAACCAACATGATTGGGTCAAATAGGTGTTAACGCGGGAGAATAGGTAAACGTCCTCTAATAAAGGCGTGTAACCGTATGCGTGTCTTTGGGTTTTATATCGATCATTATTTATCATCCTACATTGCACTCAGGCATATGTGCTAACAGTTACACTGGCATCACAAGTATGAACAAACTCATCCAAATACTAGCTTTTTTGTATTCAGCTTACTAATCAGGCCTATGATTTAAAGCTTCTATATATTCAGATTAGTGTTTGTACTTCTCAGACAAATTTAATAGTATTTCAGAATATTAATGGTATCATATATGGTTTTTGCCTATTTTTACTATACTAAATAATCAACGTGCACTGCTCTTACATCCCCTTCCTGTTTTCAGGTTGTTGCTGCGTATATGATGAGTCAAACTCTAAATGAGAAGGGATACAATGCATATGCCTTCTCCATTCCTTCAGGGAAGGAGTTTCTGTCCATACTTAGTCTTGCTGCTCCTGTATTTGTGACATTGATGTTGAAGGTTGAATAAAGTATTTTGATATATTTGTGGCTCTTTATCTCGAATAGTCTAACCTTTAAATATAAGTAATACAACGGAAAGTTCTGATTTTTAGGTGGCTTTCTACTATCTACTTATATATTTTGCTACAATGAGTACACATAAAATGGTTGCTTATCAAGTTAGTTTTTCTCTGAAATCTGGAAGTGAAATAGTGATGAGTTATTACGTTTAGCTTTTTAAATCTGGTTTTTTGTTCTATTTGTAGGTTAGCGATTGGTTCGTCACGGGTCAGTGTTTGTTTTGTTTGTATCACAGGAAATGTTTTTTCCTTTGGAGAATCGAGGGCTTTAACAGGTGCGGGAAAGTTTGGCTACTTAAAGATTCACCGGCGGGCTACAAAAAACTATTACCAATTTCATTACTTCAGGATAAGCCAATAGGAAAAAGAATTCATTTTCAGATTTTACAGATAATTACTTTCTCAGTGATACAGCAACTGATTTGGATAAGTCTTTCGTCATTGTTTGCCTTCAATGCCCGAATCAACCAAATAACCGCACATGTTAAACCATGTTGTGTGATAATGATGCAGGGCAGAACCGAGTCATACAACTGTTGTACCGAATGATCTCGGGGCTGAACAGGGTCATACAAATGTTATACTGAATGATGCAGGGGCAAAACCGAGTCCTACAGCTGATATACTGAACATTGTAGGTACTGGCTGAAGGCAAAACCGAGTCCTCAGATTCATGGAGGTTCTGGTGGAATTGATATATTTGCGATTCAGGCAGCGAAGTTGGGCAGATCGAGAGTAATTGTTGTTGCAGGTTCACTATTTCTTTTCATTTTATTGAGTTTTTTTACTCAGTTTCTGTGTGTTTAAGACTTGACAGTATTGATATTCGAAGCATAAATTTTATTCAAAATATTACTATGCAGGTGATGAAGAGAGGCTATCTTATTGCGAGAGTATGGGAAGCAATTGTTCCACAAAATATGCACCCTCAATAACCTTTTTTTTCTTCAACTGCTCTTCAAGGGTCATTGTGCTTAGATTAATCTGATTTTCTCTCCATGCCTCTATGCATATGGATTCTCTTGCACTCTGATGCTGGTCCAAGGATTGCTTCAGTGGCTGGAATCCTTAGGTGAAGAAAACAACAACCACCAATTTAGCTTCAGTATAAAACATAAGTTTAACTCTTTTAATGTTTCAATTTTTTACAGCACTTAGCTACATAGATTAGATGCTTTTTTTCATTTCAAGAGGGTGGCAAATTGATCCCTTTGGCCATTATGCTGTGCAGGCTTACTTATTGGAGTTGAAGTATGCCATAAAATTTCAAAACAATGGCTCTTTTGCTTAACATATTCTGAAAAACTAATTAATCATCAAGGTATATTTTCATACTGTGGATGCAGGTTGGCTTTGATTCATTTTGCTTTGATTCAATGAGCAAAGATGATCATATTTGGAATTGTGGTGAAGGGACTGATGGTTATGTTCATAACAGATTTAAACAAATTGCCGATGGTGTTGTTGGTTTGTCGAATCATGGAGGTGGAAACTGGTATCATTTCGGTCATGCAACAAAGGGAGTAATAGTCAGTGTAAAACTAATAGTTCGGAAAAAGTCGACCAATTGCTGATGGACAATTGCTGTAAGTATAATCTATTTTTTACTTTGTATACACATACCGTCAGTCTAAAGTACTTGAGATTTGGAGTCAATCTAATGTTGGTTTCAATAGTTTAAACACATTTTGCTTTCCTAACGTGATTCATAGCCCAAGTGATGATACCGCCAGTTTAAACATGCTTCGAATCTTCGGGACTGGTATTGCTGAACTTCCTTTAGTTCCAACAAGTAACAGTCATTATGGGAAGATGAGACATTACTGGATGCATGTCTCACTTGCATCGTACACTTTTCTTTATTTCAGTGAAACTTTGTGCTAAAATTTTGAGTGGTTTGCCGTGTATTGTGGTCACTTGCGGAAATAACTTGGTATTGCATTAATTATACTTATTTTGGTTTGGTAAAAAACATGTCTACTTCCAAACACTCTTCTCCTGCCTTAAAAGGCTACTGGCCTTTATGAAAGTAAAGAAAATTGTGGTACCGACGGCAGATGAAACAATTTCGGTTTATCAAAATTCTGATCTGATATAGCGGCATAACGCTGCTATAATTGCTATTTCGGTTTCACAATTGATTTTTAACAAATTTTGTGTTTAATAATTTTTCTTAACAATAGAAATTTTTTAAAATCTATACAATTATCTACCAGTTTATTTTTTTCTCAATAATATTTTATTTTATAATTTTTTTGATTTCTCATTACAAACTGGTGACATATCCAAGGTACACACCAGTACCCGTGCGGACGCACGGATTATTACAATAAATACGTATTTTTCATGTGAGTTATCCTAAATTATGTTTCTATTGATTTTTAACTAATTTTAATTTTAAATATTTATTCATCTCATTTATTAAACTTAATATTTTCAACTAATTTTAAATTTATATCATTATCTTTGAACATTTATTTTGTTTTGCTTTTCCACAATAAAACATATATCTTATTGATGTTGCATGAAATACTTCTCGATCTTAGAAGATATACATGATTTATCTGGTATACCCGGTCCAGGCCAAACCAGTACCAGTGCGGAGATAGCAAAATTATAAACCCTACATAATTTTGAATAATATATATTTTATAATACCAATTATACATCTGAAATGAATGAATGTGCGTCCCATACCAGAACCCGTGCAAACGCACGGGTTAGTTACTAGTTTGGTCTTGATGAATATTTATTGTCATTGCTTAAATGGGATCTTGATCCTCTCATGCTAAATGTCTCCTGCTCTCCATCCTGCTGCAATCCAAGCCTTTAAACTAATCTATATGCAAGAGAGAGAAAAAGGTCCAGAAGTCTAAACCAATAGTTTATTATCCAACGGTTAGATGTTGTGCAAGAGACATGGCATCAGCAAAACACAGGAGAGGATCTATTTCCGCTTGAATGTGACTTCATCAAGATCATTTATCACATCCAGTGGTCAAGTTTATAATAAATCACTACTACGAAAAAGGTATTTAACAAAGGTTGGAATAGGTATATAATCATACAGGTTCATGTGTTGTTATGTAGCGTATGTGTTGTTGTTTATGCGGTACTTTAAATTACGGTCCTATGACCGTTGTAGTAAATTGAAAAATGTGCCCCATATAACAACGATTAAGTCTAATAACTATTGTGATATTGTTGAATAAATGTCAACACTATCATACGAGAATTAACAATACACCATTTTTGAATTAATATCAAAATTAGTTGTATTAAGTACACAATTCTATTAAGTACATCAAAATATACGTAGAATGAATATCTAAGAATGAAAGAATAAATTTGAACAGCTCGAGGTAGGCAAATATTCTTTCCAACTTTCAAGAGAAGAGAAAGTGTATAGAATTAAAGAACCAATAATGAGCAAACTATGCGTGCATCTTTTGATTTTTAAACTTTGAGAAGAAGATGAAGAATCACAAGAAACAATATAGTTTGTTATTTCAGTCTCAAGCAAACTATGTTGTACTCCCTCTGTCCCAAATTATAAGAGAAAATTACTTTTTAGATTCATTGAATAATTAATGTATTTGGTCTATATAAAGACCGGATACATTAATTCTTCAATGAATCTAAAAAGTGATTTTCTCTTATAATTTGGGACGGAGGGAGTATATCTTACATTCACTCAATAGATAGCTAAGCCAAATCTTTGGATCATATTTCATTCTCAATATTGTATTATGTAGCTCAATTAATATGTGTTAACGTTAGTTGAGTTAAACAAGTGTAATCTACTTGTCCATCATTCCAACTTTAACGAAAATATTTATTTAAATTTATGCATTAATGTAAACAAGAGGTTGATATCCATAAATCAACAATTGTATAATATAAATTAATTAACTTTTTAATTAAAAATTAATCAATTTTTAATTATATTTAATTAATCAGTCGGTCAATGCTCTTAATTTGATAAATAATTAATATAATTAAATATAAATATATATGTTTATATAATAATTGTTAAAGACATAATAATTAAATATAAAATATTTTAAGATAAATATATAAAACAAGTTACAACAAGTGGTGATATTGATGCATACTGATACTACATTCTAGTTTTTGTAGCTTTGTTTGGTATGTAATGTTGATGTTCAACTAATGGAAATCTCACAACTTTACATGGTCATTTATCAATGTCTATTATGTTGGATGAGAAACACGAATGTGAAAAAAGAAAAATGATTAGAGATTTGAATCTCTCATATTCAATTTGAATTCAAAGTGTTGGAATCGTCTTCATCATCTCATCGATAAAATTCATTGGATTTTAGTTTAACAACTTAAAAAATGAGCTATGCTATATGTCCCGGAAAGATTTCTCCCGAAATTTTACGAATACACTTTTATATTATATTTTTGTGGATTACTTTTTTTTAATAATTTTTTGGTTAGATACTTTCTAATATAACTACGATTAAATAGAATAGAAAGAATAAGAAATGAATACATGTTTTATAAAGATGAAATCCACCTCACTTTATTTGCTAAAGCTAAATCACTTTAACTCATCTCTAATGAGCATTTTAAATATTGGTGCATTTGAAAGTCACACTTGTTCTTCAAATGTTTGTTTTGATATGCATTCAGTCTTATAAGAATGGATAGTAGAGATCAAACATCATTTTGAAAACAGGTGTTAGTTAATTAAAAATAATACAAATGGTGCATGCATAGAGTACATTCGCGAGAAATTCGTGAAATGCTTTTTTGTGATATTAAGTATTTTTCTTTAAAAAATATATAAATAGTTTTGGTAAATATATCTTAATTGTTAGTTGTGAAAATATACAATATATTTGTATTAATGATTAGAGATAATTGGTTAGAGTGTTAAATATGATAAGGAGTTGGTTATGGTTGTTAAATGTGAATAATTAACTCTAATAATTAATACAATATATTTTTTTGGAGTTTGGAGGGGAGGGGAGGGGAGAGAAAGACTTCCGAAAACGAATTTTTAAAAAAATATAGAAAAATATTTGACATTTTTTAAATAAATGATTTTGTTTAGAATGATAAAAGAGTCATCATCCTTACAAATTTTTTAATTTTCAAAATAGTATAACAACCTAAAAGATATTTGGAAAATTTATGCAAGCCCTCTAAAACCCCCCTTCAATACAATTTTTTAGTTCCCCCATTTTATAGGGTTTTTGGTATTATGAATAAAACCAAACCCTCCAAAACCCTCCTACCCAAAATCTTTTTATTCTTTTCACTCAATTCTTCCTATTTTCTAAAGTCATCCCCTTCCATTCCCTTCAAACTCCCAAACATAGCCTAAATGTAGTGACACTATGATGTATACAAGTGAGAGCGTAAATCTACTGCAAAGGAATGAAAATTCATAATTGAGTAGTAAGAAGATCTTGTTGCATACACCGTGAGTGCTTTATATATGTTTTTTCATGCATTTAGCCTCATTAGATATGGTATTATATGTCTAAGGAGATGTGTTCTTTCGCTGCTTCTCAAGTCCATTATCATCTTCAACGAGAAGCTTTTAGCTTTATAGAAGTTACGTGCATCATCAAATTTTCCATTGGAGCTGAAGGTTCAAGCTTCAGAGAAGCTTTCGCAAGTGCAAAGTAAGATATCCTCATCAGAGTTCAGAGAACGATCCTGAACCTCCTTCACAAGGAGTGCACCATGAAGTGGAAAACTCACAAATAACGTTAAATCTCATGACATTTTTAGGTACTTCCAACACTTTTGCCCCGAAACTATCAATTAAGCTTAAAGAAAATAATTTTTTGTTGTGGAATCAACAAGTATATGATTTAATTCTTTCACACAAACTCCACAAAGTGGTTGTTAACCCTCAAATTCCATCAATGTTCAAAATTGAGAGTGATTGCATTGCTAACATAATCTCTAAAGGGTATGAGTCTTGGATAGTGCAAGATCATATCTTTTTCACATGGTTGTTATAAACAATTTCAAAAGTTGTATTACCTCATGTACTGTCATGCAAGTATGCATATGAGTTGTGGGATAAGGTGCATAAACATTTCAATTTATAGATGAAAGCTCGTGTTCATCAGCTCATGGCATAATTAAATATGAGAAAGAAAGGAACCAAAACAATATCTGAGTATGTGTTTACTGCTTGTGCAATTGCTTACTCACTCATGGTCATTGGTGATCCAATATATGAGCGTGACCAATTTGATTCCAAACTTCAGGAATTACCTGAAGAATACAATCCTTTTATAATGATGGAGTACGGAAAAACTGAACCAATGAACGTCTATGATGTAGAAGCTCTATTGTATGTGCAAGAAGCTCAGTTGGATAAGTATCGTTAACAACATCTAGCGCCACATCTAATGTTTCTCAACTGGTTCTTACAACAAACTCTGGTCAAAATGGAAGTTATGGTGGTTACCACCAATATTTTTGTGGAAGAGGAAACCCAATTCGAGGAAGAGGGTGTGGTAAACAACAACACTCCACATGAAATTGTCCAACTTGTCAATTGTGCAACAAGTATGGTCATGTTGTAGTGGGCTGCTGACATAGATTTAGTGAGTTCTTTGAACCTGCTTCATCCAAGCCACAAGCTTAAGCATAAACTTCAAATAGCCTTAATACTGCACAGGAGGAGCCAATACTCAAGAAGGAAACCCTGCACCAACAACTACATATCTAGCTCAATAAGATCACCTACAAATACCTCAAATGCTTGAATCTCAAGCATGGTTTGCTGACTCAGGTGCATCTCACCATATTACCTCTAACAATTCGAATTTACAATATATTTAGTTTTGTATAGGTCCAAATAAAGTAGTTGTTGGCAATGTACATAGTTTAAAAGTTCAATCTATTCGAAACTTTCATTTTAAGTCTAATCCTGGGTCATCATCCATGTTAAAACTAGTTGACTTATTCCATGTTCTGAATAGTACTAGAAATATCATATATGTGTGCAAGTTTTCTAAAGATAGTCATGTGTATTTTGAATTTCACCTAAACATGTGCTTTGTGAAATCTCAGGAATCTAATTAGGATTTGCTTGAAAGATTCCAAGATGAAAGTGGAGTATACTGCTTCAATAATATGACCATGGAATCTTCAAGATGCAAATCGAGTCCTAGGCCAAAGGCCTTAAATCTTGTGGTCTCTAATGTAGTAATTCAAATAAGAAATCCCTTAGTGATCAAGTAGTTGCAATACCTGAAAATAAGATGGACATGTGGCATGCAAGATTAGGTCATGCTCATCCTAAGACAATTTATATAATTCTACAACTATGTAATATGTCAGTAAATAATAAAAATCCTCACGTTTTCTACAAACTTAATAAAACGATATTGATAGTACATATAATAACACAACATAGTTGTACACTTCATTTAACCTTCATTTAAAAATAATTTCAACAAATTAAAAAATTATAGTAAAATAAACTAAACTAATTCAAACCAAAAGCAAAATATAATAACACAACATAAAACAATATCGATAGTACATATAATTACACAACATAGTTGTACACTTAATAAAACGATACCGGTAGTAATAAAAATCTATTACAAACTTAATAAAACGATATCGATAGTACATATAATAACACAACATAGTTGTACACTTCATTTAACCTTCATTTAAAAATAATTTGAACAAATTAAAAAATTATAGTAAAATAAGCTAAACTAATTCAAACCAAAAACAAAATAATAGAACATAATAATTAAAATAAAGTTCGAATAATTAAGTATACCTAAATTAAAAGATATAGTACAAAAAAATAAACAATCAATACACTTAATTAAATAACAAAAAGCAAATTTGAGTTGAACTACGACAAAAATATGATGAAGTGTGGTTGAAAGAAAAACTATAAGGGAGGGACAAAACTTAGAAATTTGTATGTTTGTAATAAAAACACATTATTCTTTTTTGTGATTGGGAAATGTAAGTTAAGTTTTGATATTTACATATTAATTTTTCTTAATGGTCAATTTGATGTAACTGGACGAATTTATAAAATCGATTTTGTTTCTATAGTTCAAATGATTTTGAACGGTTCAATTCGATTTTTTTGATTCTACTCCAACTTTAACCTAGTAACGATTTTAAAAAGTTAATCCAACCGAATTTATCTCTAGTTCACAGTTCAATCGGCCGGTTCGATCCAATTTTTAAAATATCGCAGGAAACAAACACCACACACCACACAATATGAAAATTTGGTTTTGTCTCGAGTATTTAAAATAAACTACTTCAAATTAAATATCAAAATTTAAATTTATCATGTAAATGATGCATAATTTTGGAAATTGTTTTTAATAACCAAGTTTAAAAAAAAATATAACGAATTCATATTTCAAACCCTAATAATCATGTTTGGAGATGTTTTACACGTAGGAGTCATTCCTCATGGTGCTTCCTATTTTTTTTTTTTAAAATTCAGTTACCTGCGAATTTACTATTACCCGCGGATTTACATGCAGACCAAACATTAAAATATTCTGCAGGTAAATTCACAGATAACACTAAATACACATGTAACTAAAAAATGTTAAAAAAAAAAAAAATAGAAGGCGCCATGTGGAATGACGCCTACTTATAAAACACCTCAAATATGGTTATGGGAGGTAGGGCTGTTATTGGACTTCTGGATCCGAGAACCGGACCGGAAACCAGACCGGTGGAACCGGACCAATGGATCGGCCAAAATGTTACTCGGTCTGGGAATGGATAATTTTTTTATCCGATACCAAAAATGGATACTATATTGAATATTTATTGGATACTTTTGTCGGATATCCGAAGTAACGATTCGGTCAAAAAAAATGGTCCATCACTGTTTCGGTCCGGTCCGGCTTTACCCGATTACTATTTCGGTCCGGTTCTCGGGATAACGAATATCTGGACCAGATCGGACTGATAACAACCCTAATTGGAGGTCATTTTCTTAAAATATGAGTTAGTTATGTATTTTTTTTTTAAATTCAGTTATTAAAAAAAAATCTTCCATAATTTTATTAGTAAAATAGATAAATAAATTAAAAAGTAAAACAAAATAAAATAAAATAGTCGTAGGTAACGTCGGCTTAGTTTATTTCAAAACAAAAAATTAAGAGCTAGACTTGAAAAATCAGAAAAAAATTGTAAACAGTTCTCTATTTTTGGTTCCTCTGAATCCGATTTCGTTCTGGGTCATTTTCTTTCTGGTTATCGCACTTTCTTTCTTTTTTTTTTTTTTTTTTTTAATTTCAATTTTGATGGATAATAAAGGTAAAGCTACCAAAACCCTAGCTACATCTTTGCAAAACCTAAATTTGAATCCCCAATCCAAATTCAAATCCAAGTCCTCCATTGCAGTAATCAACCATCCTCAATTTCCCGGTAATTTTCTTCATCACAAGCTTTCAATTTTCAAAAACCCTCATTTTGGGGCTTTTGTTTTTGGTTGATGATTTCGTGTTTTTTTTCTTCAGCTTGCACTGTAGGTTATGTATTAGAATTTAGAATGAACAGATTATGCTAAAAATTGGGAAGATTGGTTTGAATTTGGAATCTGAATAGGATGATTGAAGTTTGTTTTTTTTTCTTCTAAGGAGATACTAGGTGTGTGGTAATTCTAACTTATGGGGGGTTTATGTGATTTACATTATCTCATTGGTTTAAATTTTGAGTTTGTTTGGATAAAAAACTTAATTAAGGGTTTATGATATAAGTGCTTATCATGTAATTGTATGTAAAAGCTGTTTTTATAACTGATAGAATCAAATCAAACTAGTTTCGTATAATGTATAAGCTGTTTATGTAAGCTATTATCTTGAGAGATTATGGAAGTAAGCTAAAAATAATTTATAAGCGGTTTCAACCCGTAGATTATGTGGTAAGGGGAGTAGTTAAGATGGAGAGAAGTCAAACAACTAGAGGTAGAGGAAGACTTAGAAAAATTATAAGATAAGTTATTAAGAAAGATCTCGAGATTAACGATTTGGATAGAAGTATGTTCATGGATAGAACATTATGGCAGAAGGTTTATCCTTGTAGCCGACTCCACTAAGTGAGTTAAAGCTTGGTTGCTGCTGCTGCTGTTGTTGTTCTTGTTGTTGTTGTTGTTGTTGTTGTTGTTTTTGTTGTTGTTGTTGTTGTTGTTATGCAACAGAAGATGGGATTAAGTAATTCTTTGAGAAATTTGTTGTGCAGGATTTCTATCTAAGAAAAAGCCTCAAAGTCTAGTCAACCTTTGCATTGGAGTTATTGGAAGACATTTGGAGGATATTATTGAAGATTTGGATGAGATTGCTATTGGCTTGCCGGGTGATATTAAGGTAGTTTGGTAGAGAGTGATATATCTTTCTTCAAATCTTTTATTAGGTCATTTATACACCTAAAGAGAAAATCCTTAATTAAGTTCATGCCGGTTGAAGATCTAACCTTTAATGACAGTTAGCAGTGACAGCTATTGCTAGACGAAGAAAGTTACTGAATGATGATGTCCTGATTGCGTTAGCTGATGCTTCCTGGGAAATCCTTGATGTCTCTGGTTCAGATGTTTCGGATATTGGCTTGATAAAAGCAACTAAAGTATGTAGATCCATTAAAGCTTTGGACATAAGGTAGATAATTATAACTTTTTGTTTTAAAATAACAAAGCAAGGACTATGCCATCATTTTAATGCAAAAGAAGATTCTTCATGTTTGAGAAGAAGATTTCCTTAAAAAAATATGTTTAGAATAAGATAAATTGTCATTTTCCACCCGCATAATTTAATCTTTTGAAGCTTGACGTATATTAAAATTTCTTTAACTGTTCTTACAATAAGCACTATTTTTAATCTTAAGCTTATGTGATGTTACAAGAACATGATATTATTCTGTTTGAAATATATCAATAGTATATTTGAAAGTAGGTGATCAACACATATATAGGTTTCTTCTTTGGTCTTCCATTATACTTTTTAGTTTTACTTCTATTAGATGTGATGATTATTAATTTTCTTTACTTTGATTCTGACCAGTCAACAACGTTTCATGGGGTTAGCCTATTGTGATTTGTGTCTAGTTTTCTAGCATATATTTATAGTTTCTAGTGTGTTTTTATATTATATTTCTTTCTTTCAGAATCACTTGATATATTGAGACTATTTGCAGCCGGTGCACTAAAATTACTGCAATTGGTATATCTGAAATTGTGAAGCACTGCCATTCATTGGAGACATTGAGATGCGGGTACTTAAATTACTTTTACCCCTTATCCCCTTATCGCTATGTTGCTTTTGAAGTGTATTTCATTTGTCATTTAGGACTTAATTTGTAAAATGAAAATTTTGCTTACAATGGATTATTTTAGTACCATGTTGACATTGCAGTTGCATCTTCATTCTTTTGTAGTTAGGATATATAAAATAAGTTCACTTATAAATATGTCAAACTATACCTACTCTTCATTATTTATGATGGCAAAATTTGTCTTTCGCATTTGGTTTTATCATGATGGTAATATGTTCTCTGAAACTTTGGGAAATTATTCACTTTATATATTTATCCTTTTCTAAAAAAAGTACATAAGTAAATTAACAAAGTGGAAAATTCAAGTTTGAAATTCAAGTTTTCGTTTCCCCCCTCCTAATAAAGGTAGTTTCCTACTATATCATATAATGTTTTTGTTTTCACTCACAGTAACCGCATTGGCTAAAAAATTGTTTTAACTTAGGATTACAAACCTCATAACAGGTAATGAACCATAATTAATATTGCAGAGGGTGTCCAAGGAGTGACAACACAGCACGGAGATGTTTAAGTATATTTAAACCAAGGCTAGAGTATGTGGAAGAGGATTCTTGGGAGGAGCTTGATACTAATGAAATTGCTAGTGGTGCACAATCACTCAGGTGGCTAGTATGGGTATGAAGTTAAAATCTATCTGGATTATGGTATCTTGTAAATTTGTAATTGAATGTCGATATTCGTCCTTTCAGAAATGATTTTTTTTGGTATAATCTGATGTTGAACAAATGATTTGTGTTAATTTAATCTTATAATATTATGTTTTTGCAGCCAAACATTGATAACTATTCTTTAGAGGACTTTTCTTCCGAGTGCCCGCGTATCATAGTAAATCCTAAGCCATCTCCGTTTGGGTTTATGGGAACTCAGGTTCCTTTTGAAGCATTTCAAGATACCATATTAGATGATGCAATTGTCAAAGAGATTGATCCCAAGACGTGGACAATGCATGGGATTGCAAATAGGCGCATCTGTCCACCTTCTTCAAGCTCAACTGAATTATCAGTTGCTGAAAAATTCAGACTTGCCTTTGAGGAAAGAGACAACCGGTTAGCTCCGAAGCGAGCTAAAAATGCCCGGCAACATCAGCGTCGGGCAGCGCGGGACATGCTGTTGATGAGCACAAGAGCCAAGGCAATGGTCTTGGCATCGCAAGTAAGCAAGTCTCTACATAATTGAAACTCTTCTCATAAAATTATAAAATGATGTTAGGGTCATTTTAAAATGTACTATGAACTTTTGTATATATTTGACGAAGTTTATGAAAGGAACACTGATATATCTCCCTCAGCAACCTGGTCAATCTTATATCTCCTAAATGCTTTAGTTAAAATTTATTGATATATGATTGATGAGAATAAAGACATTGTTTGGCATTAAGGCACACCATTGAAGAGAAGAAGATATGGAAGAAGCAAGCTCCAATTGGATGGTTACTATTGTATTCTTGTTTCATATCATTGTCACATAATTGTGTACAACAATGAATATTTATTTCATCTATAGCTTTGATATGTTTATTTTTGGGAGGATACATTTCCTAACCTGAATCCATTATCTCTTAAAATCTTTCCAGCTATATGACTATTGCACAAAATGACATTCTCTTATAAAGGATGGTTATGGTTTTCTCCAGATTCTTGGGATGATATGTTTTCCATTGTTGCATACATGTGAGATTCTTGCTTTTCGATCCGATCTAGTCTTGCTACGTGGTGGTAAACAAAAACACCTCTCTTATTTATAACCCTTCCTTAGAACAAGCAAATCTATAAGATGATATCGTGTCGTCTTTATTCTTGTTTCTAACTTCGAAGCCAAAATCGATAAAACCATATCTACAATGTCAAATTCTATACAATCCTTTGGCTTCTAATATTTGAAGATATTATATTTGATGAAACTACTCATATGAAGTAACCTGAAAGTGATTAAAAAGATAAAATGAATGAAACCATGCTATAGCAGATTTCATAAACAATTTGATTGCCAACTTTTTTTATTTTATCGCATATCATTGAGCCTTTTTTAGTATTTTAAAAGCTCATCACAACTCCAATGCAAAAGAAGAATCATCGTATACTACTCAGTATAGTCTATCTATACAAAAATAAATTTAGGATAAACATTCTCATGCTCCATTATTATCCACATATCAATATTGGATAAACAATACAAGAAATATTAATACAACAGGCTCATAGCAATATTTTATAGATGAAATGAAAAGGAAGTTTAAATGGAATCATTTAAATATTAGTATTTAGTACCATCAAATTTAGGGTGTTAAAATAAATGGATGGGATGAATTTGAATCATAATTGATGAATCAAAGTAATTCATTAGCCAATTATCAATCTACTAACTTTTTAAAACTCAATCCAACCCTTGCAATGAGAACAGGGGTTTACTATTTTCATCCTTAGATGTCCGTCCACCACCATGAAAAGTCATGGCTGTCCCTAACGTCTGGAGATGCATCTCCGACGTATATGTTTTACTCATTTTTAGCACAAATTGTTGAGTCACTCTTATTTTGCGAAAATTTATGTGTGTTTAGAGATGCATCTTCAGACGTATGAAAGATTTTTTAAAATTTTCGAAAGTGTAGAATGCACACATAAGGGTGGAAAGAACAACCCTCTAAAAATAAAGTTGATCAAATCTATCGTTACCATTTGTAAATAGATATGGATGTACAATTAGTCCAATCCCTTAAAGGAGTGTATATCAATTTTTTTTCAGACTTTTTGTAAATTGTTTTGACCTATCCATTTTTGTGCAAATGTTGTGTTGTTTAGTTTCTATCATTAGTGATGGTTGTTGTTTTCTAGGGTTAGTAATTGTGATGGTTGTCGTCCTTTAGGGTTATTAAGACTTTTGAGTAGCTATTAATGGGTTATTAAGACTTTTGAGTAGCTATTAATTTTAGCTATTGAAGGATTTTATCGGACTATTTGTTTCAAAGTGAGAAAACAATATTTCTTTTTGCATCGACCATTATTTGGTTGTTTTTCCAACAAAGTGGTATGTAAAGTTTCAGTTGACTCATTTTGTGCAGTTGACTCATTTTGTGCATTTTAAATAGAGAAAAATCAAGAGTGGTAGATATTTAAAATCAACTCTACTAATTACATACTTTAAAAAACTTTCATAGAAGATAGGTTATATATAACAAAGAGTTGTATGATCATACAAATGGAAAAAATTCTAAATTATATTATAAGTATGATGTCGACTAAATAAGATGAGTAAACGGACCGTTGCTATAAATGGACAAAACTTAGATTTTAGTGTATATTCACGTGTTGAAGTTGGAGTCAATGTTAAAAAATATGGAATAAATTAAAAGAGTTGTATTACCCTAAGAACATGTTAAATAAAATATGTTTGATTTAGAAATTGCTTATTACGAATATAAATGTGGATACTTAAAGACAAAGCATATGAGTGTGTTTCTCAATACTGTACATTAGTTGATAACGTTAGATAATGAATTGTACGTTTTATAACTCCCAAATTCCTTATCTAATAACTAGAAAGTTTTTGTTGTGACACTTACTAGCTCAATGTCAAATGAGAAGTAGGTAATGTGAATAGTTAAAGATAACATGTTAAATGAAAAAGCTAGAAGAAAAGAGTGTGGTTTAATTTCTACTCCTAATCATTATAAAGCTTTAGTTTGAGTCGAGGAGAGGAAAGGGTGGGGAAGGTAAACACAATTTTTTTAGAAGTATGAAGTTTGAGACTCATTGTAAAAGTCAAGAACTAGAATAAAAATCATGTTGCAATTGCGTCAAGGTATGATTCATTAAAGGATATTGCATGTTCCTTTAATGAGAACATTTCAAGTAAAGATATGAAGGCAATGAAAGAGAGGGAGGGGAGGGGAGAAAAGGTAAACGAAAAATTTTTAGAAATGTGAAATCAGAGAATCACAACAAGTTGTGACAAAATGAGATACATATTGTTGGTTTTTTTTAAAGAGAATATTCAAGGGGAAAATAGTGTTCTGCTCTATTCTGTTATGTTCCATACCGCTCTATTATATTTCGTTCCGCTTTGTTCTGTTACGTTAGTTTTAAATTATCCAAACAATTTCTAAGACTTAGGATGTAAATAAGCAAGACTATCTGACATGAGTCTATGGTCTAAATTGACAATTAGTCATAATTGTTAATTTAATTTATCTAATAATTCACATGTACGCTTAACAAGATATCCCAATTATATCCAATATCTTCATCAATAAAGTAGTTTGAGATTCATAAAAAGTTAATCACCTGCTTTCATTATGTTAGTTAGAGCCTTATAAACCACCTTATACATTTATCCCACTAATAAAATCCATTTAAACTTAGAAAGGGATTGGAGATTGTCAACTTTTAGAATCAAGATAATGAAAATGCAACTATTGATATATCAAGTGTCAGTATGAATCTCATATTAAATAAAAAATTTGATGTCGAATACTTTATAAGTGAAAAAACACTTATACATAATTCCTTACAATTTTGGGTTAAGATACAACGTCCAACTCATTTTATGTGATTGTTTAAAGTCCAATGTAATGATTCTCGGATCCTCTCATGATCCCAGAGTGGTATTAGAGTCCGATTTTCGATTGAGACTCCTTGTATCGAAAATCTTTCTAACCAAAGTGTTAAAATGGTGTTTCGTTGAGATGAAGAAACAACAATACAAGTAAATATGGATGAACCCGAGAATTTAAACTTTGAACAATCACATAAATTTGAATGTAATGAACCCTCAATTCCTCCTGCCAAAAACATTTAATGAAATATACGAACAATATAAATTAGGCCATTTTTAAAATAAACAATATAATAAAAATGACAACACAAGTAGCAGCATAACACATAAACAAATCAGAATGTGGAAGAGAACTTTACTCGGCGCCGTCGGCGCAATCCACCACACACGTTCTTTATCAACTCGCGGCGGAGCCACCATATCCTCCGCCGTAGACTCTATGATTCTCCGCTCCCTCAAGGATCATTACATGGAAGTAGCCAAAATGAACATGCCACCAGTACTCTCTCTTAATCTCAATAATTTGAATCTTTCTCTTTGTTAGGGTTTAGGGTTTAACTGCTTCTATGTTGAATTCGCATGTTAATGGCAGAAAGTGAGTCCTCCATCATCCTTCACCATTGTGAAGGGAGCACTTGATTCAGAAGGTCCAGTTTTGAAGCGGAATCACGGCGATGAGGAGGTTAGCATTTACGTGATGCGGTTGGCGAATGTCGATGACGAACAAAGCGGTGCTATGGATCAGTTGTTTGTTCATGTTGATGTATCGAAACCTGGACAGAAGGAATCGTTGAATTTTCTTTGTGCTTTGTATGAAGATGCTCTTGGGATTCACTCTGTTTCTATGAGACCTAAGCTTCAACAATCTGATGGATACATTCTTGCTCCTACTGAATATGCTGGTCCTGTTTTTGAGTATGTTTTCTCAATCTTTTACCTGTTTTGAATTGATGAGAAAATAGGGTTTTACTCTGCTAATATCCATTTTTTGTTTTGGTATGTGTCTAGTGCATTTGTTTGATAGTGAAATTGATAATCCTGTTATAGGGTATTTTAGTTGGAGTGTGTTGCAATCTAAGGTTCTTGCTCCCACTAACTATGCTGGTCCTGTTTTTGAGTATGGTTCTTCAATATCTTCTCTATTATGAATTGATGATAAACTAGGGTTTTAATCTGGTGATATCAATTTTTTTTGTTTTGGTGTGTGTTAAGTATGTTTGTTTGATAGTGAAATATATGATCCTGTTATAGGGTATTTTAGATGGAGTGTGTAGCAATTTAAGGTGAAAACATATGAATGAAAATGGAGAACTAATTGGGGAGAATGTTTTTAGATATGTTAGATGAGTAGAGAATATTTTCTATATGGTTTGAAGTAGCTGAGTTTTGGGATTTGAACGAATGGAGTTGAAGTACAATTTCCATCCAATAATCACTTTTCCGCTTTTGTAATTCGGGTTTAGGTTTATGTTGATTCTAGGGGAGTTAAATGTAAATGGAGAACTTTAGTTGGGAAGAATGGTGTTGGATATGTTTGATGAGTAGAGAATATTTTCTTGATGGTTCTGGATATGAAAGTTGATCCATGTAGCCGACTCCACTTAGCGAGATAAGGCTTGGTTGTTGTTGTTGCTGTTTGGTATTGAAGTAGCTGAGTTTGAAATTTGAAGAATGGAGTTGAAGTAGAATTTCCCTCCATTAACCACCTTTCTTCTTTTGTAATTTGAGCTTAGGCATATGTTGATTCTAGGGGAAATTGCATACACCTACCTTAAGATATGCTGAAACGACAATCCCCTCCATTCTGCGAAAGACATTGATCTCCTTTCAATCACGCACACATACCCTTTGCAAAGGATGAATGCATGATTTAAGAATATCTAAGTCTGAGATGAGTTCAATTTTCCCTTCATGCTTATAGTCTTCTATTGTAACAACACAATAAAAGACAAGGGTGTGTGTGTACCAAACACACATGATATTGTAGTGCCTATAGTAGATTAATGACATTGATCTCCCTTCAATAATGCACATGATTTAAGAATATCTAAGTCGAGATGAGTTCAATTTCCCCTTCATGCTAATAGTCTTCTATTGTAACAACCCAATAAAAGACAAGGGTGTGTGTACAACAAATGATATTGTAGGGCCTATAGATTCAATCCATTCCTGCATCCTATCATAGTGATAGTTTTACGGTATCATGTTGTCCTTTATTTAAATTATAAGTATAAAAGTTAGCCTTTTAGCCCGTGCTTAGGTCCCGTTTACTTCTTATGCTTATTTTCTCACTTCAACTAACAAACAGAGAGGATTTACATTCAATATTTACTAACCATTATCTATCACAGCTTTTGAAAATAGATCTAGTCATTTCTAAAAATTTGAAAAATACCAAAACACTCTTTTTTTTATGAAAATGCATTCTTCCTATTTTGTTTTCCATATTCTCTCTATCACTATTATTCAATCCATGTGTTTTCCATCTCCTTCTTAGCAATTTAAAATGAGCATAAATTTTAGAAACAAAAACATTTTCAGAAAATAAACCGGGCCTTAATTCGCCAACCCTCCACAAGCTCTCTATATAAAATATCTTGTACCCATTTTCTGCATCTTTTAATCAATTCATATGCTACCTTCGGAGTATGCTCTCTACCTATTCTATGCCTATGATATGACCCTTACTCCTCACCCATGGATTTTTAACGAATAATCCCAAAATAACAATGACAACTTTTATCGGAAAATATTGTGATTGTGTTCTTTCATTTTTTTTTACGGGAACTTACTGTGAGTTCTTAATTACTGTCAATGTGAATACTTCACTTATAAAATCGCCGAATCCTGTTTTGCATTAACAAGTAGGTCTTATGTTGGATAATATGAACATCCTCGCTACTTCTGAATTGCATAGTTTGTCATAAACAATATATACTTCTGATTTCTATTATAAATTGCAATGTTTTAGTGGGAAATTAGGAAGTCTGTGGGCACTTTTTGACATACCTTGTGTAAATTGACAGAGAATTAGATGAAAAGATGAGAGATGCATTTCACAATTACATAGCGGAGCGAGGCATAGACGATAGCCTCTTTAAATTTCTTCAAGCATGGCTATATGTGAAGCAACATCGAAACTTAATGCGTTGGTTCAAGACAGCGGGCTTGTTCATTGATGGGAAGAAGCCTGCTACAGGTGCTTAATCCTCTTGTCAAACTCATGTATGTATTTTGCATGAGATCATTCAGTGTACAAGTTATGTATTCCAAACTTGTTAAATTTTGCTCATCTTTTTTTCTACTTCAATATATTCTTTTGATAATACTTAATTTTATAGGAACTACTAATTAAGGGTGTTTGTTAGTTTTCTAGAAAACTTGATTTTAGAATCTTAGATCATCATATTTTGTATGATTGATTTATAAAGATGATACATGTTAAAGAAACTGTTTCTTAAACTATAATTGGTGAGTATATTTAGTTACATACTCTGGTCAGGAAAATCTATTAAAGAGACATTCACAAATGTTAAATTACTCATCTTACAGATTTTTTTTTTTTCAATATACATGATTAGGCAATTGAACTCAAGTATGGTTAATGAGAAGCAGTTGATTGGCCAAATTATTTAAGAAAACTCAAACTAGTTATAGATACTTTAGTTAGATGAGACTCTTTGAACCTTGTCTGTCTAACACAATTTCAAATTTTAGACTCATCAGAACATGATTCTTTTAAAATATTTTTTTACAAACTATGTGTTACTTTAAAGAGAAAATGGGTCATGCACTGACAGTGTAAAATATTTTTACACTGTCAACCAATCACCACCATGCATCCAATTAAACAATTCTTTTATTTTAAAAAAACTTTAATGACACTGCACATTCATGACTCCCTATTGGATGGCAGTGTAAAATTATTTTACACTGTCAGTGCACTACCTTTTAACTCTACTTTAAAAACAAATTTAAATGTTTCACTATAAAATATGTCAATCAGTCATCATCTATAAGAGATTAAAATAACATTTCCAAAAAAATTATATTTATTATTCTTACGGTGGTTTTGTCTTTTTGAAAAATGTGTTTCATTGTATCGAAAAGTTAATATTGTAAAAAAATTACCATTCTCGATTCAAAGTAGTTTGTGACCTTTTAATGTACCAATTTGCCCGTTTGAAATTAAGGGGTTAAAGAGTGCAAAACTCAAACATGTGGATCCGATCTATCTTTCTAATGTCAATGTACGAATGAACCGGTCTCAAATATGCTGACTATTGCGTCTAGGTAGTATCCGCTTTAAGTGGAGCGAAACACTGTGAGGCATGGCGAAGGGGAGGCAGGGTGGACGGAGATTTTCTAGGGTTAGAGCTCGTTGGGATCATGTGGGGGGGAAACGGCTTCCTCCGAATCGCCCGTCGACATCATTTTTCTTCACGTCCTTTCCGGAGAAGATGATGGCAAGGGATCTGTATGATGTGTTTAAGGATTATGGTGTGGTAGATGAGGTTATAATCCCAGGGAGAAGGGATAAGTCTGGCAAGAAGTTCGGTTTTGTTCGTTTTTTGAAGTTGTGGATGCAGTCAATCTAGCGGTGAAGCTTGATAATATCTTCATTGGCAAACATAAACTTTTTGTCAATCTTCCTCGCTTTCAGAGGGGAAATGAGGTGAGACAAAGTTTGAAGGCCAAGGAGACTGAAGCTGAGGGTGTTCCATCCAGGAGGATCCATAACGTGGCAATGGAGGGAACTAGTGAAGTGCAACGTGTGTCCCATGATAGATCCTTCGCGGCGGTGACTCGTAATAATGCGGGCTCAATTTTACCTCGCCATCAGTACCTGGAATACGTTTGTGATACGACCATGGTGGTTCAAAGATTCAACAGAGCCTTTGTTGGGAAGGTTAGAGAGGTGGGAATGACTTACAACATTCAAGATCTGTTTGATATGGAAGGATTCTTTGGGGTGAAAGTAACAACCCTAAGAGCGAACTTGTGTCTTTTGGAGGATAGGGAGGAGGGCGCAGTGGGGAAATTACTGGAAAATGACAGAACTTGGGTGGATAGGTGGTTTGTGGAAATCAAGAAATGGGATCAAGAGGTATACGACGGAGATAGGGTAGTGTGGGTGAGATTGTTTGGGCTCCCTTGTCTTTTTTGGAACAATCCCTTCTTCGAGTTTATTTCAAAACCAGTTGGTGTGTTCATAAGGCCAGATGCAGATACCTTGGATCAATCACGTTTGGATGTGGCACGGTTTTTGATCCGAACTCGGTGCGCAGCTGGGATTGATGAGACTTTCAACGTGAAACTCAATGGAGCACCTGTGAGACTGAAGATGGTAGAAGATGCTCAGGGTCCGATTAGGGTTTTATCTTCATCTTTTGGATGTTCTTCTTCTGAATCCGAAGAGGTTTCTTCTGATTTAGAGATTGATGGGGGTGGTTCGGAGGGTGGTGACCAGGCTAATACGGCGGAGCCGGAGCTTGGAGTGGAAGAGACTTCCGGTGAGGTGGCCGTGACTGTCGCGGCAGAAGGGGACAGAGGAGGAGATTGCATGGATATGGAGTCTGACTGTTTGGTGAGCAAAAAGGTAAATGGGGTTTTACCAACTTTGGTGTTGGATCAGGTGACAACGATGGTACATGAGGCGGCAGAAAACCTGGACAAAGAGGATATGGACAAAAGGGGTGAAAAGGTTGTGACGTCTACCGAGGTTGTTGAGGTTGTTATTCCCGATATCTGGGAGGAGGGTCCCACGGCGTTGACTTACCAGAATTCAAAACCTTCAAATTCATGGCCTCTTATTCAAGTGCCAAATAAAAGAAGTGACGTGGATTTTAATTTCAAATCTCATTCTTTGGAGGTGGGCCCAATTGTTGTTTCCTCCTTGGGCCATCAGATTGAAACGGGTAAAGCCCAAATTGAAGAGTCTTGTTACAGAAAGAACCGTTTGCACACCTTCGAGGATGTTAGAGATTTTTCTTTCTCAAGTTCGAGGGCAGCATCAGAGAATTCTTTGGTGGGGGCCCCTTCATCAATTTCTTATATTCCTTCCCCAGTGACAAAAAAAAAGACAACATGAGATCTATGGTTCAACAGGAGCATTATCTTCTTCTTCATCTAGTTCTGATGCTTGTTCGGCAGAGACGGATTCACTTGCTGGAAAGGTTTTTTCTCCAACTCCGATTGCCATTAGGAATTCTTTCCTCCCTTTGCGTAAATCAAAATCGGCGGTGGGGGAAGGTTATGTGGGCAGAAAGATTAATAGTAGTGCAGTGGTAGCGATGCAGGCTAACAGTGATTCGGATTCAAGATTTGGTGATATTCCTGATGAAGATGTAACAAGGGGCAACAATAGATTTTTGGCAAGAGAAAAGGAGGAGATGGCAATCAAACTGTGGGAGAAGGCTTCTCTGTTTGGAGCACAAGGGGTTGCATCAAATTCGGTTATGGTGGAATCAATCATTTCTATGGAACATAGGGACAGGTTATTGAAAGAGCAGAAGGCAGGTGCTAAAGGAGGTAAGTCATGAATATTATCTCTTATAATCTCCGCGGGTTGGGTAGTGTTATGAAACGTAGATCCTTTAGCAATTTGGTTCGTAAAGAGGGCTTCGAATTGTGTTTTATTCAAGCAACCAAAGCTGTTTTGGTTCCCGACAGTTTTATTTTTGAGCTTTGGGGTGGGACAGATGTGGAATGGTCCCTTAAAGCTTCTGCTGGCAATTCTTGAGGTTTGTTAACTTTAGGGAAAAAGGGATCATTCAGCTCTTGTTTTAGCTTTCTGGGGGAAGGTTTTTTGGGTGTGTGGTTTCTGGAAAAATGTTTTGGTGTATGTAGTCAATGTATATTCTTCTTGTGTTCTGGATAAGAAGAGGAAGTTATGGAAGGAGTTAGAGTCTTTTCAAAGGAGGTTCCCGAAAGGCGCTTGGTTATTGGGGGGAGATTTTAACGATATCCGTGAAGAAGCTGAGCGGAAAAGTGTGAATGGTGTCGTGAACAGACGTGAATTGGAAGGGTTCAATAAGTTCATTGATAATATGGAATTGGTGGATCTTCCCGTTTTCGGCAAGAGATTTACTTGGTTTAGTGGTGACGGTAGAGCTATGAGTCATTTGGATATATTTCTTATGTCGGAGTGCTTGGTGGAGGAGTGGAAAGTGGGTGGTCAAGTGGTAGGGATGAGGGATCTTTCGGATCATTGTCCGATTTGGCTCAAATCCGATTCTTTGGATTGGGGTCCGAAACCGTTTAAGTTCTTCTCTTGTTGGGTCAAGCATGATGATTTTTATTCTTACACTGAAAAGAGTTGGAATGAGATTCATGTCCGTGGGAAAGCGTTATTTTGTTTCTAAGAGAAACTTAAAGTTTTAAGGGCCGCATTGAGGAATTGGAATAGAGAAGTTTTTGGAATTCTAAATCTTGAAGTGGAAGTGGCAAGAAAGGATCTTAATGCTCTTGATGACTTAGCTTCCGATGGTAGTTTAGTGGATTTAGAGGATTTGGCTTTAAGGAGGTCGGTCGCTTCCTCCAAAATGTGGGAAACTCTTAATTTCAAGTAAAGCATTCTTCGTCAAAAGGCTAGGGTGTTATGGATGGAAGAGGGGGGTTTTAATTCCAAGTTTTTTCATAAAATGGTTAACATTAGAATAAGACGGAATTCTTTTTTGGGTCTAAACACTCCAAGGGGGTGGATTGACTGAGTAGATTTGGTGAAAGAGGAGATCAAGAACCATTTTCAAAGTAGATTTGCAGAACCTTTGGCTTTTCGACCCCGTTTGGATGATATTGTTTTTAATTCTCTCTCGGAGGAAGATGTGTCTTTTTTAGAGAATCCTTTTTCGGAAGAGGAGGTGTGGGATGTTATTTCAAAGTGTGATGGAGACAAGAGTCCCGATCCCGATGGCTTCACTATGGGTTTCTACAAAACGTGTTGGCCTTTCTTAAAGAAAGAGATTCTTAACTTTGTTAAAGAGTTTCATGTTTTTCTGTCCTTCCTAAAGCGGTTACCGCTTCCTTATTGGATCTAATTCCAAAGGTAAATAATCCCTTGTCTTTAAACGAATATAGACCTATTTGCCTCATTAGTAGTATGTATCCGATTTTGGCTAAATTGTTGGCGTCAAGATTGAAGATGGTTTTGGGAAAGCTTATTTCTACTTGCCAATCCGCTTTTCTTCCTAATCTTAACATGTTGGATGGAGTTCTTGTCTTGAATGAATCGTTAGACTTTGCTAAGAGGTTTAACAAAAGGTGCATGATGGTAAAGGTCGATTTCGAAAAGGCGTATGATTGTGTGTCGTGGGATTTTCTTCGGTACATGCTTGAAAGGATGGGGTTTGGTGTAAAATGGAGAAGTTGGATCGAAGCGCTTGTTTTTAAAGGACTTAGACAAGGTGATCCACTATCACCTTTTCTTTTCTTGTTGGTGGCGGAAGGATTATCGGGTATGGTTAAAGTGGCATCCTCTTTTGGAGATTTTAGGGGTTTTTCGGTGGGTGTTGGTTCTAAATTGGAAATTCTTCAATTTGTGGATGATACGGTGCTCATAGGTGACGATTCTTGGAAAAATCTTTGGATGTTTAAGGCTATCCTTAGAGGCTTTGAACTTGCATCGGGTTTGAAGGTAAACTTGTCCAAAAGTAGACTTTTTGGGGTTAACTTGGATCCTAACTTTATTCAAGCCGCTTCCTCCTTTCTTATTTGCGAGATTGGAGCTCCTTCCTCTTTTGTGTTTCTTGGGATTCCGGTGGCGATCAATCCTAGAAGATGTTCAACTTGGAGACCAATTGTGGACAAACTAAGGAAGAGATTAGGTGGATGGCATCACAAACACTTGTCGATAGGAGGGAGAGTGGTGCTCTTGAATTCCGTCTTATCTAGTATTCACTACAAGAAAAAAGAGTTTTTACAGCGACAAAAGTTATTGAGAAAGATACAAAATTGCTGCAAAATATATTTCTTGCAACGAAATAATTGTCGTTGCATGTCGTTGGTATAAGTGCTGTTGCGAAAAGTTTTGCAACGACATTTAATGTCGCTGTTATAACCAATATTTTTGCAACAAAAATTATTGTTGCCTTACTAGATATAACACAACAACTATAGTCCTTGCAAATAATATATTTTTCAACAACAATTAAAATTGTTGCAATAAGTTTTTTTAGCATACAACTTGTTGCTATACCATTTATTTCTCAACAACTAAAATAATTGATTTAATTTACATTTTTCTATTAACTAATTACATTTAATTATATATATTTATATTAACTTCATTTTAAAAATTAGTAAGCATCGCAATTTTAACTTTATTTGTCATAATTGTTAAAAAATATATATTTTTGAATATAAATAATAGTATTATTAATGTGATTTTTTTTAACAAGAAACATAAACAAAAATTAATATAAACATTATTAAAATATAATGTATAATTTATAACTTATCCCTTTCCACGTCTTAAATTAAAAAATGATAAATAATTCAATTATTACAAAAATAAAAAATAAAAATTACATCATTAATAAATAAAATAGACTGCATCTTGCAAAAGTGTTGCAAGAGTGTTGGTTTTTCTCCATAACTTGATTTGAACCTTTCTTCTCGAGCAGTACTTGACACACCTTTAGTTTAAAGTATCTGCAATTTAAATCCGATCAAAAGTTATAACTTAATATGACTACTTTAATAAAAAAATTTACTAACATAAATCATATTGGTGGGATTATGAAGAGAGGACCAACATTGAAAGTAAAAAAATTCATGAACCAAGAAAACATCAATATACTAAACAAACCAGCACACAAACAAAATCTCACTTCCTCCATAAAACAAGAATCTTTTACTTATTCATACAACTTAAGTATCCATACCCCACATTACTCCAAAAATTTGTTTCCAATCTTCCGAAAAACAATCTCAAATTAGATATAATTACCATATAATGAACAAAAATCATTTTGTTTAAACTAAACTTACTTGTATCTTTCCATGATGTTCATTGACCTTATCAATCACTTTTCCAGTGCTTAAACCTAGTAGTACAAATTAAACATTAATAATATCAAATGCCTCATCTAAAACAACCATGAAACTCATAAATACAACATATAGAAAAAGAGTGAGAGGAAAAAGGAACCCTAATACATATAAATTTGTTGGTGAAAAAGTCAAAACAAATATTCTCTTTGGCGTGACATCTAACATATCCATGAAAATAATAAGGAAACTCATATGCACGATCAAATCAGAATATGAGTAAAATAGAGATGGAGAGAATAAAATCAGTAGAAAATGGTGAGCGGTTTTAAAATAAGAGAGCAGTTGAGAAATTGTAGGGTTTAAGAGAGAGAAAAAAACGAATTTACAGGAAGTAGTGGTTTCTCTTCTTTTTTTTAAATATATAAAGTTTTTAATTAATAAATATAATCAATAATTTATTAAAAAGTACTATATTTTGAAATTATCTACTAATTGGTAAGGAAATTATGGCCCTTAATATAATTTTTTTACTTAATAAATTATTTGATTGATACATACGCCAATATGCCCTTATGACATAAATTTGCATAACTCTAAAATAATATTTTAAATTCTCTTAATTCTAGACACATTCATTGCGTGAATATTTGCCACCATTGAACAGTAAATGCTGATTTAATGAATGAAAACTTGCCTAGCACGGTTGAAATTTTTTATTTATAAAGCTGATTTTTTAGTCTCTAATAAAAATACACATTAAAAACTTCAATCACATAAAAATAAATGTAATTACATAAGCAAATAACTAAATAAATATACATATAACCTTTGAATTAATTTTTTTATATCACGTTCGCATATTTTAATTTTTTACTTGATATATTGTTTATTATACTCACGACAAATATGTAAAAAAAGTACTCTTTAATTTTTTTTTAAAATTTTTTTTTAACTAAGAGTTATTGTTATAAATTAGTAATTTTTGCATTGATTATAAAATTGTTGCAAAAATTAATTTATTATAACGATATAAATTAGTCGTTGCTATATGTATGTAAATAATTGTATTATTTTCGGCGGCAATAATTATTGTTGGAGATTAGTTATTTCGTCTGCTAACAATATGATATTTGAGAATAAGAAAAAAATTATTACAACGATTTATATTAGTCGTTACAATATGCATATTAAAAAGTTGTACTATTTTCAACAAAAATATTTATTGTTGCGATAAGTCATTTTTTCCAACGATAATGAGATTATTGAGAAAATAATGACTTATTACAACGACTTAAATTAGTTGTTGCTATATGTATATTATTGCCAGCAAATTAAAAGTCGCTGAAAAAAGTCGTTGCCATATATCTTATTTCTTGTAGTGATTCCATTTTTCTTCTTTTCTTTCTACAAAGCTCCTAAGGCTATTGTAAAGGAGATTATTGCCATACAACGATCTTTCCTTTGGGGGGTGAGGAGGGAAGGAAGAAGGTGTGTTGGGTTAGTTGGGACAAAGTGTGTCGTCCAAAGAAGGAGGGAGGCTTAGGGGTGAAGCATTGTGGAAGATTCAATCTTTCACTTCTTTGTAAATGGAAGTGGAGAATCTTGAATGGTGAAAATTTTTTTGGGACTAACTTTCTTTCTTGTAGGTACGGCGATATCAAGAGAGTTATGCTCATGGCTCCATCCTTTAATTCGAGGAGTAAATCTTCCCTTTGGTGGAGGGATCTTTGTTCGGTAGGTGCGGATTCTATAATCACTTCTTTAAATTGGTTCGCTTCATCTATCTCTCTTAAGCTCGAATCGGGTTCCTTCATTCTTTTTTGGATTGATTGCTGGTTGTGTAACAATCCTCTTAGCACTATGTTTCCGGAGTTGTTCTCTTTAGCCGAAGACTCTCGTTGCAAGGTGATGGACATGGGTTTTTGGAATGGAGATATTTGGAGTTGGCATTTGACATCTTTTATTAGACCCATGGACCGGGCAGCCGCAAGACAGTTTGAAGAACTTCAGATTCTTCTCGTTCCAGTTCACCCCTCTAGCTCGGAAATGGACGGTTTCAAGTGGTGGCGTCAAGCTTCCGGTTTTTCGGTTAGTAATGCTTATGATTCTTTCTCCTTGTGTGTTGATCCGTCATTTAGTAATGCTTATGATTCTTTCTCCTTGTGTGTTGATCCGTCATTTAGTAATGCTTATGATTCTTTCTCCTTGTGTGTTGATCCGTCATTTTCTTTGGAACCTTCTTTATGAGTAGTTTTCTCTAGTCTTTGGAAGACCAAAGTTCCTAGTAGAATCCTTATTTTTGGTTGGAGATTGATTTGGAATAGGCTTTCGGCTTCCAACTAAGGTTGATTTAGCAAAGCGGGGCATTTTAGTTAATTCAAATGATATTCGTTGTCCCTTTTGCTAATTTCGAGGAAGATCTCAATCATCTCTTCTTTGAGTGTTCTTTTACTAATCATTGGTGGAGGAAACTTCTTAGTTGGTTGCATTTGGTTGACGACTCCACGGTTGATTCGATAGTGGGTCGTCTTTGTTGGTTGGAGGAGCATTGTGGTAAAGCGGGGGGTATTGGTTTGAAGTGGTTCTTCGGTCTAATCTTTTGTTGGATTATGTGGATTTGTAGGAATGATGTTATTTTCAATGGCTTGGAGATGTGAACTCCTTTGATGGTTTATCTCTCATGAAAGCCCTCTCTTGGGATTGGTTTAGTGTTTTCTTTAAGAATTTTTGTAATAGATCTCGCGAGGAGTGGTTCCTAGACCCGGGATTTTTTTTGTTGTGATTTTGGTCGGATTCTTTGTTGTTGGGTTGGTTTGTGTGTGATACACCGACCGACTTTATTTCTCTTTGTATTTGGGTTAAGCACCCCTAGTGCTTTTTAATTCCAATTTACTTATAAAAAAAAGGTATCCGCTTTAAGTGTAGAAACTTATTATGGTTTTTTCCTTTTAAATAGGCGGTTGAAGATTTTGAGTATTCTCAAGAAATATAATACTTTTTGATGTACCAGAATAATAATGAAAATACATTATTAATTAAAATAATTAATAGAGTAAAATTATGAAGTTCATTAATTTTTTTATTTTTTATTTTATTATATAAAGATTATTTTTATAATTTTTTATTTATTGGTGGCCAAGAAATACTTTAATTAAAACAAGTAACATAGACCACTATGACATAAGAAAGTATTTTGAATTGTGAATAAAACAAGTAGCAAAATAACACATTAATTATTTCCCGTTAATATTTATTCCATCATTGAATTTATTGAAACATTCCTTAATTTATTTTCCAAATATAGTAACAAAAAAACAAAATCTCCAAATCAATTGAGCCTTTGAATACCAAGTACCAACCATCCCAAATTAAGATCAAGCTAATGATTGGTATCTATTGAAAAGCAAGTCTTAATTGAACCAATTAGGAGTTTGATTAGGCCATTGAAACTTCTCCATGCTATTACTTTGTGGCATCAAAAACTTCAAATTTGATCCATCTTCAAATTGTTGATTTTGAAGCTTATGAAAAGCAATCTGAGTTTGAATTTTGGCCAACTCAATTTCTGTATCATGAATTTGTTGATACAATTTTGAGATAATTCCAACACATCCATAAACAGGATCTTGAATCCTACTTTTTGCTTCTAAATACAAACTATTTGCAGCATGTTCTCTTACATAATATGGCAATTGCTACAACATTAAAAAAAAATCCACAATGTCAAATTAAATCATAGGAAATTATACATGCAAATTTTTATATAATTTTTTTTTTTTTTGCAACTTTGATATATTTTCCATACTATATTATTACACATACTAGATAGTAAATATTAATATATATTATTAAAAGTACCTTAAGCATTTTTCCCACATTGCTACCACCATAGATTTTGTGAACATAAGCAAATCTTTGAGGATCATTGGGAGGGAAATAAGGAGAGAAAATGCAATCAGAAGGACACTTTCTTCTTTGACTCTTGCAGGCAGCACATCTACCATAAATCATGATATCCAAATCAAATTCTTTTCTAGATTTTTTGTTCTTGTAATCTTTCACAAAATCTTTGAATTATTTATACCGTAGATGCTATGTTCAATTAGAAATTTCTAACGGCTAAATAATCCAATAATGGAAATTTGTAGAAGGAAAGTTTTTTTGTGTTAAGTGTGTGAAATGTGTAGAGGGGGCACTGAGCAAGAATTGGGTATTAGAAATTCGAAATAGAAAGGAAAGTAATAATTGCTTAGTTTTTTTATTATGAACCCTCTAATATTTAAAGAAAAATATCATGGTAATATGAAGTTTGAAAAAAAAAAAAAAGAAGTAAAATTAGACAAAAGTAATTTTTACCTAAATTCAAATTCGGGTTTTTCTTAACAATAATTCATCTCTAAATTGAGTTCATTAACCACTATGATTTTATAAGTAATAATCAGAAATAATCATAGAGATAATAAAAAATAGCTAAATTTCAATTTTCGAATATATTCACAAAATTTATTTTGTTTTTAAATAGTTTTAGTTCTTTTTTTTATTTTAATAAAAAATATATAATTTGTTTAACACGCGACTATTAATGGATAAAGTGGAACGTGTTACATAAATCATTTTATAATAGATGTATTTTTGTTTCTAATATATATAAGCAAATTTAAAGAAATAAACATCAAATAATTTGAAAGAAATTAAAATCTTAAGTTTCAAAATCAGTTAAGTTATAGAGGAAGGAAGAAGAACGAAGTACCAATGACGAAGGAAAAAAACATACATAGTTCATTTTTAAGTTTTAAATTGAAGAACGAACTTATTTCCTAAGTTCTAAATTGCACAAAAAAGTATTTATATGAAACTTCAATAACCATTATTATGTTGCGTTCTAGTTTCTTAATCTCGTACACTCATGGTGCTCAATCGTCTTGAACAAAAGAGGATCCTAAATTTTTTTTCAAAGTATGTCGTTTTATACACTTGCTATTATTTTGATAGAAAAATGAAAAATCCCTTTTTTTTATATGTGTGTGGGGTCAATGCTTGCACTGGTATAGGTTATTTATGGCTAAATGATGTGAGGACCAAGACATGAGTGATCCTTGCTTCGCACTATAATAGGTTATTTGTGGGAAAAAATTTAGGTTCTGCATGTACAAACTAAACAAAGTGAACATGTGAGTGAAGAAGATGAAGATTTTCTGGAGGCTAATAATGATGATTAAGATTATAGTGAATTTGATTAATTAGAGGAATGTGATTGAGATTGAACACACGAAATATTAAATCAAGACATTTGTGTAAGAAGATAATGATACAAACCAAATTTCTTCAAACCAAGATCCCACTTCATCAGCTAATTTTTAAAAAATGGTCTTAATTTAGATGACCTTGATACTCCATCAGGAAGTGAAGACGAGGATCAATTTAAGTTTCCCATATTTAAGCTGCCTAAATATGGTGATGAGGTAAGGCTTGACATTTGAATGACATTCGCTAGTACATTACTTATTAGACATGCAATTAAGTCTTACACAATGGAGAAAAAATAATCTTGCATTGCAAGAAAATGATAGCAAAATAGTAGTTTTCAGGTGTGCCCAAAAATGTCCATTTCACACGAGATTTAGTAAAAGAGTAGCCAATCAACTCTAAAAGTTTGTGAGCCTAATTGATGATTATATTAGTCCTACGATTGCTAGAAATAGCAAGCTAAAGCTAAAACTGCACGACATTTAATCAAAATCTTAAGACATACAATTGAAATGAAACCAAATGAATTAATTCTAAAGGCACTTAAAAAGTGGAGTTGTCCTCAACTCAAGCATACAATTTCAAAAAAAAAAAAAAAAACACAATATAATTGATACATGGCACCGAGACAGAGAAATATTCTTATTAGAGGAATTTGACAATAGTGAAATGTAAAAGTTATGAGATTTTTGGACTCAATTCAAGAACGTGCAAAGAGAAAACAACAATAAATTAAAATTTTCTAAAAAAATAAAAGGCAACCAAACACAAAAAAATATTAATTGAAAAAATACTCTAATGTTCTGACCCAAGGATCACATACACCACAAACACAAGAATCTCAAGAATCTTAACTTTGTTTTATTTTAGTAAATTTGGAAATGTAGTTGACTCTGTTATTTGTTAATTTAAACTTTAGGCAAATTTATTTTGGGTGTAATTTGGATATGTAAGCATATGTCTTTTTTGTTAATTTATAATCTAATGGGTTCATTTTCTATTGAAATGTTATGTGCATTATGTTGATCACTTTCTTTTATTTTATTTCAAATAATATGTCTCAAAATACAAGTACAATAACAAGTCGGGTCATGACGAGTTTTGTTCAATTTACTGGTCCAATTATGTCAAACTTTTGTTACAATTATAAGTTCAACTATGTCAAAAAATTTGTAAAATTACAAGTCCAACTATGTTAAAAAAATTACATCTAACCATATCTAAATTTTGTTAAATTACAAGTCCAAAACTAGAACACATTTTACATTTATAATTAGACTTGCATAGTCAAATTATTAAAACTTCATTAACATTTTTAAGAATACTCATAAACTCATTTCTTTAATGTATAGCAAATTTATAACACCAAAATTATAAAAACAACATTCAGTATTTTCGACATTACTAAATTCTACGTGGTCTAAAATTATAACATACTGACAAATTTTACAATAAAATTACATTACTCAACAAAGTTTTCGTAGCATGCTTATTTCTTTTTTAATTTGCTTTAACTTAATATATTACATATTCTAAAAACCAAAATGACATGTCTTATAAAATATCCAACTAATTGTCACATATTAAACAACAATTCCAAATCAACATATTTATCATAAATGGAGAAGGGGAACCAAAATTGTTTAAAAATAAAATAAGATGATTGATTTCATGAGTATATCATAAAAGAGGGACTAAAAATGTAATTTAACCTAAAAAATAAAGACCATGTCACTGATGTCCTGCCGATATGTCAGCAGATACATTTGATTGGATAGGAGGCATTGGACAGAGGAATCATTGAGGGGGCAGTGCAGAGGCGAATGCCATAGTTGAGAGGATGGTCAGGGAGGCGTCCAATGCGGTGAGCTATAGGAGGCAGAAGAGGTCGCGTGGGGTTAGGATTAGGCATACTCAGTAGCAGTAATCAATGTTATTATGTTTTATATTTCGTGTTGTAATATTTATACATTTCACACATTCATAACAATCTATGTACTGTATTTTGGTATTTTAGAACATCTAATGTAATTGTTATTTTCAATTCATTTTTTTGTCTAGATCGTATCAGGTGTAGTTAGTCTATTTCTCCGTCTTTATCAATGTAATGATAAAGTTTTAAATAGAAATGATAGACACAGACAAAAATTTGCATCTACATGTCTAAAATATTTGTTTTAGGTGGTTTCGAATGTGCATATCCGAAAATGTCTCTGATATTTTGAATTCAACGTTTAAATAATAAAACGTTGGAAAAAGTGATTTCGGATGTGCATATCCGAAACATCTTGAAAATGTGAAAAAATGTGAGTTCGGATATGCACATGTGAAGGATATTTTGGGGTTTTCAGAAGTATTTTTCACCATATAGAGGTGGCTTAAGAGATTCCATAAGAAAATGAGGTCATTGCAGAATTTCCATATGTTTCAAATGACAAAGTGTCAAACGAAGGTCAAACCAACTTTTACCTTAGACCTAACCCATAGGATCTAAAAATATTCAACAAAGAATCTAACTCTCTAGATAACACCACCCTAGCCACCTAAAAATCTTAGGTAAAATCTCGGTCAACACCTTATAAGTCACACATAAAATAGTGAAACTCTTTCTAGTGCCTTGACACATGTCACACTAAAATCCAGCTAGGTCGAGAATCACATGATATCTAAAAATGCTAATCCTAATGGAACCCTATCCACAAGTAACTACCAAGAAAAACAATCACTTAAAAAGAACTCACCTCTTCCGGACAAAAGGCATGAATATCTAACCACTAAGACGCCATATCTAGGATATGGTCGAGAGCACTACATCCTCACTATGACAATGTCATCAAGTATCTTCATCTTCAATAAAATGAATGTTCGAAACTTAAAAATAATCAACCCTAACCCCAAGACAAACAACTCGTTTCTTTATCTAAAGTCCAAAATCCAAACTCTCCCTCCTAATAACTTTTGTCTCCCACTAAGTAGTCTGCATCGAAATTTAAAACACCCTCGAGTTGGGAGCTCACAAGATAAGGGTGTGTTTGGTTCGGGGTAAATGGAGGGGAGGGGATGGGAGGGGAGGGAATATTTATAATTAAATGTGTTTGATTCAAATTTTATGAGGGAAAGGGAGGGGAGGGGAGCAAAACCCCTCCAAAACACACTTTTTGCGTCCTCCCAAATCGGGGGAATTTGGAGGGGAGGGGAGGGAATCTGAATATTGATATTTTAAAACTTATTATAATTACTATAATATCCTCAGTTTTATTTTAATATTTCAAAATTATTCATTTTATTTTGTATTATTGTTCTCTTCTGTGTGATTTTTCTCGATTGCTTCTATCAACTTATTATAAGTATTCTCCACTTTCAAATTATTTTAAAATTTTTGTCCTTAATATAAATCATAATCATTGTACTTTTTTTTATTTTTAATAACTCTTTTATGTTTATTTATATATTTTTTTTCTAATTTTGTTATGTATCATATCATATTTTTTTTATATCAAACTTTAAATCTTTCATTTTAATTAATTTATTTATTTTATTAAAACATTTAAACCATTTATATTTAATAATAAATTATTTTATGTATTTGATGTGTTAAATAATTCATTACGATTTAAAAGTTGTTATTAACAAATAGATTAATTTGTTTTTTAACATTTTATTCGAATTAAGTGAACTCAATTTTTTAACATTATTTAGTAAATTATAACTTTTTTGTCACTCAATATTAGAAATTTTACTAACAAAAAAGGATGTATAAATTTTTCACATTTGAATATCATACTGTATCACTTATATAAAATAATAAGGATAAAAATGTAAATTATTAATAAAACCCCTCCCCTCCCCTCCTGAACCAAACATATTTTTAATTAAAATCCCTCTCTTCCCCTCCCCTCCCCTCGTTTGAACCAAACACCTACCTATTTAAAAAAATCCCCTCACCCCCCTCCCCTTCCCTCCCCTCCATTAAAATTTCTCCCCTCCCTTCCCCTTCATTTGAACCAAACAGACCCTAAGTTTCCCACTCTATCATACTCACAAAAATAGTGACATTTTTTAAAATTAAACTTATAAGTTTTTCAAATATAATATATGCTGTAATTTTGTTCTCAATCCTTTTTTTTTAAATGGTGATGTGATACAATTTTAAATAAATTTATATTGAAGATGCTGACGTGGCAAAATAAATACCAAAAGATGAGGTCATGAACTCCTACTTCCAAATCTCCTTAAGCTTGAGAATTCTTGACACTTTTAAAATGAAAGTGTTAAAATAGATACTCCAAAACCCCAATAAATAATTAGTTTTGTGAGCATAGTCAAACATGCAAATGAAAAATCCAATTAAGATTAAATTTTAGTATACAACCTTAAATATGTTAGGAAAATTAGTGAAGACTAATATGTTTGACCTACGGAAAAGATTAATAATCTCATGATTTAATTCAAAGTGTATATATCAATTATTAGTTTATATTTATATTTTTATGATGGCTAAAAGTCAAATATTTTTAATTAAATTGACTTTAAGAAAACATTAGACTTTTCCATTTTCCTTTAAAAAAAATAGTGTCCGTTTACTGCATGGACTCTATTAATTTATCTACAAGGATTACATTAAAAACTAGAAGAAAACAATAGGTCTCCGTTTACTTTATAACAATTTTTTTTTTCAATTTAAAAAATGTCTAACAAAGAAATATCAGTCTCTTAAACTAAACAGACTCTGTTTTTTTTTTTTTAAACAATGAAAATGACAAAAAATTGTTTTCATAATTTTTTTAAAAAATACATCACCCCTATCTAACATTCACAATTATTTATTTCAATATTGTCACATTTTTATTAAAATTTTCATTTATAAATATTATAAGTGTAAAGAAGAAAAAAAATTCTTAGTCGATATCGACCATTAAATCATTAAGAAATATTTAATTTTATTATAGTTATTTATAAAATCATATATATAAAAGATTGTAATGTGTTGATATGGTTGAAATCTTGTTTAATTACATTGGTAATGCATAAGAAATTAAACTATGCACAATTTTTTTTAAAAAATTGAAAATTGAAAGTGTTTGATAGAAAATTTATAATTATCTGATGTTGTAATTTTGATAGAGAAATTTGTAATGATTTTTTTTATGGGATAATAATTTTTTTTATAAGGAGGAGCGAAGCTCAGAAGAAAAAAAATACAAGCAAATTAATCTGGAAATTGAATTCCCAAACAATTCACTAATTAAAATGTGGTTAATGAAATGAGGACAATTTTCAAAAACATGCATAATGTCCGGATATAAGACTCCATTCTTTACTAAAGCATCATCACACATGTTTTCTTCACGATAAATATGACGAAAAGTAAGCTTATTATCTTGTTGATTAAAAGACTTTTGATTTTGAATATATATTAGATTTCTGCTCTATATATTATTAGGAGTGTTAGAGTTAATATCATTGACCAGTTGTGGAGAATTAGTTTCAATAGCAATATGTTCAAGTTTATTTTTGGTTAGAGATGTCAATTTGTATTTGTTAATGGAGATTTTTGTGGGAATTATCTGTTCGGAATAGGGGTGGCAAAACGGGTTTGGTCCGCGGGGAGAGTTCGTTTTGCCCGCACTTTTTCGTGGGGCGGTGCAAGGTTTTAGGTCCGCTCCCTATATTGTGTCTGTCCCGCCTCGCACTTTTTTTTTTGCGGGCACGAGCTTTTTCATACAATTTTACTATTTTAAGGACTAAAAGGTTCAATGCCCGCGGGCTTTATCCGCCTCGCCCTCACTTTTTTGTGGGTCCGGATAAGATTTTAGACCCGCACTCTCAAATACGTCCGCCCCGTGCCGTTGTTTCGCGGGGTTTTGCGGGGCGGGCCTAAACGGAACGGACATGCCCATTTGCCAACCCTAGTTCGGAGCACCGAAGTTGAGGAATTTTTTCCCGTGAGAATGCGGATGGAGGGAAAAATTCCTCTGAGGACACTTTGGAACGGGGACTGGGAAAGTATCCTCCGCCCCGTGGATTCCCCGACTCCGACCATATTATTTAAATTTTATATTTAATATATCATATAATATATAATTATATAATTTGACATAAAAAAATATTAATGTATTAGAAAATAAAGAGTCATTAGTGGATCATTTTATTTACATATTTTATTGTGTAATGTATTGTTTCATTTTTGTTGGACGATAGCGATATCGCAATAGTAAATTAGTGAAAATAAGTTCTATTAAATTTATTATTTTTTTTTATAAAAAAAAATTAACAATAACATGTATTTTTGCTTTTTTTTTTTGTTATTAATGTAAAATGTTTTTTATTTTTAAAAAAATGCAAAAAACGGTTTTTTTTTCCTTATATTCTAATTTCTACATAGCATTTGGCTCCAACATGACCATTACTTTTCAAAGAAAAATCTAGATTATAACAAAATATTTTATTCGGCTAAAATAATAAAATACTTGATCGAATTTAACATTTTAGAATATCTTTATTCATGCGCCTGAAAACATTTTAGTGGTGTTAGTTTGTTAAAGTATTGTGTTCTAGAAAGCAATATGAGAAAATGTGAACGCAAAGAAAAAATCAATCAAAATAAGTTAGCCCAACGCGTTTTGTGTACTAATTAAGCATTTGACTATGCTATAAACAAAAGCTTGAGTCAAAAAATATGTTTTAGAACAAACCATTTGACTAATTATAGAAAAATAAAATAAGAAATATCAATCAACTAACATCTACCAACGTGTGGCCATGAATTGCCAAACAAACAAAGTGATTAAATACCAACATACTATGAAAAGGTTAATATATTTAAAAGGGTAATGCTAACGAGTGCCCCGGGGGCACTGGTTAAGAGATTAAAAAGGTAAGTAGAACATTGTTTAATAGATTAAAAAGATAAGTTTTTTACCTAAAATATATGTATTCAATGCATTGAAATTATAAACAATTAATTTTACTAAAGAATATTATGTTTATTCAATGAATTGATCTAGAATAATTTCTTTATTTGGAATGTTTAACCAGTGCCCCTAGGGCACTCGTTAGCATGACCCTATTTAAAAAATTAATATTTTAACCGTTTTAAATTTATGAAAGGTTAATTAGACTTGTCCTATTTTTTTTTCTCACCAATATAGTTTATTTTACTAATTTAAACTTAATTTTTAAAATGTTATTTTCAATATCGTTTTAATTTATAATTTATGGCTTCTCATTTTTTCTTTCATTTTTGTATTTATTATTTTAACTAAAATTTATTATTATTATTTATAATTTATTTTAATTTAAAATAAATAATTATATATTAAATGTTTTTTTATGTCATTTTAATTTATCAGTTAATTGAACCGTTAATTTTATCAAACACTTCAATTAACTTATCAACTATAACTCATCAACCATCGATTATAAGTTATCAGTCGTCAGTCATCAACCATATGCTTTAAGCTATCAACTTGTTTATTAGCCAACCTTTATTTTTATCAAACCGAACTTTAGTATTTTTAACGCCTATAATCGGTAAGTCTAATGTTACTTGAGAATTTTACATCACCAATATATCATAATCATTTAATTTAATTGTATTATTTTAAAAGAAATAAAAAAAATCAAATATTTCAAACTAATTAATGAATGTAATTAATTGACAAACTAAAATTTTTTTACACCGTCGATATATTTCAATTAAATTCTTAAAAATATATTATAACTTTTTTTCCAATTTTTTAAAATCAATTTACTTATTTTTATTTGAATCAGTTTGAATTTTAAATTCTAATACTTATAATTAAACAAATTTAAGTCGGTTGGAACAGTAACGTTACATTTACTCAATGAAATCAACATGTTATTATAGTATTTAACAATCCCAACAGCTAACCAAAATTGACCCTACAACACACCACCCAATTTCAACAACTATAACTATCTATAAACATATAAATGCAAACATCATGTGCCAGAGTCACATATATTTTCAACATGGCTTTGCATTTATCAAACATCTTTGGATGTTTCTCTGAATCCTCTTCATCAACTCAATCTAAAAGATACATATGCAAGGGTGATGTTTGTGTTCTCAGAAATTACTCGAAGGAAATTCTTCAACAAAAATCATCCACCAATAATAAGCAAAAGCATAGCTTAATTCCAGTTTCATTTTCTCGTTTTTCTATCAAATCTTCTTCTCCAAGGGGTTCTGAATAGCTAGCATGAATCATATGATTAGTTCTTCTATGAACAATTTGATTATTGTAATCTATATGTAGGGTTGTGATCGTTTAAAGATCAAATAGGAGGCTACAAACAAACAGTGTAGTATGTTTTTATATTTTTGATAGATCAATTAATTACTTAATATACCATGGAGGATATATAAATGATATATAGTGAAAATTATACAACCTGGGGATAAATATGCATGATCCGTTTAGAAAATTCAATTATTGAGTGTGATCACTTAATGAGAAAAAGGAATTTTGAACTAAAACATTACTCTTAATCTATTTAACTAATTGATTATCAGATTTGATAATAACAATCTTGATTATCAAGTAAAGTCCTAATAACTTTTTATTAATAGTTAGTTCCAACAAGTTTAAACCTTTATGGCCCTTTCTTTATTAACCTAAGTAACATATAATTGCTAAAAAAATATATTAATCGCAATTTATGTAAATCCAAACTTTTTATTACTTGATTTATTTTGGTATACTTACCAAATATCCATCAAATTATTAGAGTAAGGTGATTTCTCAAAAAAAAAACTTCTCTAAATTCTTTCGATATATTACTACGATCTCGAAGAACAAAGTAAAATTTGTCTACGGTATTCTTTTTAAACTTTTTATTAACAAATGTGGTTAGACCTGACTCAATTTTATAAAATTGATTTTTGTGGTGAGAATTGTCCTTGCTTATAAGGATATATTTATATTATATGTTATCTGATGTGGAACTCTTAACTCATCTCTCACACTCAGTAATAGACAACGCAAACATGAAAAATAAATGATAGATAATGTAATAACATAAATTTAGTAGCAAGTGGTCCGTCAGATCTTAAACGAAACTTTTGATATTATCTTAAAAAATGTGATTGAGTCTGGAATCTATTATGCGTTCTTGAATTCAATAGTCAATTTGTGAAGCTGTCACTAAATTCATTCTTTGGATCAACACTGTAGTTGATGTTTGGAAAAATATATGCATTCAATTCTCAGAATGTGATAATATGTTACGTATCTCCGATATTCAAGAAGTCTTTGACGTTTTTCTCCCATTCAAAGTGATGGTTTCCACTTTTGAATTGTTGTCTTCAAAAGAAGACAACAATTAGTTAAGTTCAACAATCAATTAGGTGCTATAGTATTCAACAGCTACACTTATATGAAAACTAAATTTACTTCTCATCTCTCTGGAACCCTCTTCAATTGATTGAGGAAAATTAAAAACATGTTCCATGTATTCCTTTATTTATTGAACGACAAAACTGCACTCATAGTTTGTGTTGCACTTAGGCTTATTCATTATGGATGGCTCATCATGTGATAAATTTAATTATGAGCAAGTTGACACATAGAAATATGACAGTTGAAAGAAGTTTATCAATTATGAATTTTATGAAAAAATCAAATATATAATTGTATTGAAGATTAAATTTTTGAATGATTGTTTGGTCAGATACATAAAAATTGATATATTTGATAGTATTAAAAATAAAATATATAAAAAAACTTGCAACAATTTCAAAATCAAAAGAAACATAGAGTAATTACAATTCTTAAAGATTAAATTGTTTTCATTTTTTAAATATATTTTTTTTAACGATCAACTTTTGATATCTACAATATCTTTATTGTTGGATAATCATTCCGGGATCAACATGAGAGGTAATAGGTGAATGAGCTCTTTCTTATAAATGCTCTAGTTTTTATTTTTCTAATCCATGTGAAATTTTCTCATACTTTGTTTTTTAACATTTTCGACTCACACTTGTTATTTTCAACATTTATTTTATCGTTTAAGTATTCATATCTCTTTTTACAAGTATTTATGGTATTCGACCTTAATCTTTTACTTAAGAAAATTTCTTTGGCCACCTCCCTATGGGGGTCACCCCCAGCGAAAATATCAACATACCCCTGCTTCGGAAATGAACTTCCGAAGCGCTTTTTTTTTGAAAAAATTGACTTATTTCGGAAGTTCATTTCCGAAGCAGGGGTTTCGGAAGTGAACTTCCGAAATACTTCGATTTCTGCAGATTTATCAAAACACTCCCCCTCCCCCAATCATTTACCCTAAATCAAAACAAAAAGTGGCAAAGGCGAAAATTTGTGCAAACAGAATTCCAAAGCTGCATCAAGGCTCCAATCACACTGCTAAACAACATTCAAAAGCCCTCAATCCTAACACTTTGTAAGTTTTGAAATTTTTAGATCTATTATTCAAATGCATGTTATTTAGGGTTTTAATTGCATAAATGATATATGGTTAGGTTGTTAGTAGTATTTAGGTTGTTTAGAACAATTTGATTTGGTTTGAAGTTTGGTTTAGGGGTCTGCCATGGAAGTTGCAGAAAAGTCCATCGCAGGGGTGTTTCGGAAGTTCATTTCCGAAAACACCTCCCTCCCAGTTTTCGGAAATGAACTTCCGAATTGTATCAGAAGTTCAAATTTTTTTGTTTTTTATTTTGTCTCGCATATTAATCGATTTCAACTGTTTACAGGAACATGTCAGGCAACCAACAAGCACGCAGGACTGCGTCTTCTAAAGAGGGCGCTAAGGGAAGAAAGGGTTCTTCAAAGAAGGAGGTGAAAGAGGTGAAGGAGGTGAAGGAGGTGAAGGTGGTGAAGGAGAAGAAGAAGCTTTTGACTGGTTCTGCTTCTCGTCCCCTGGGAGTCCATGGCTCGGACGCGCAGGCTCAGCCTTCAGGCGTGATCAACGCTGATGGTTCTGATAATGAGTGGGATGAAGATTGGTATAATTATCTTCATTCGGAGGAGTTCGCTCGTCGAGAAGAATAAAGTGTTTTTATTTTGTTTGATGTGTATTTTGTAACGCTCGTCGGGCAGAATAACATGTTTTTGTTTTGTTTGACGTGTTTTGTTTTGTTCGGATTTCGGATTGTATCGCACAGTGTTTTTGTATTGGATTTATCATGTTAATAAAAATACGTACTACTGTAAGTAACAAATGACGGAGGAGGTGTAACTGGGGCCGGAACATATGACGGAGGAGGTGGATGTTCGGAGGAAGAAGAACCGGAGGTACGTCCACCGCGAGACAAAGGAGCCAATCAATGTAAGCTATAGTTTATCATTATCATCTGGGGACGTCATTTCTAAAAAATCAAGATTAAAAATAATAAGATTTTTTTTCCCAATTTTTTGTAATGACGTCCCCTGATGATAATGATAAACTATAGCTTACATTGATTGGCTCCTTTGTCTCGCGGTGGACGTACCTCCGGTTCTTCTTCCTCCGGACATCCACCTCCTCCGTCATATGTTCCGGCCCCGGTTACACCTCCTCCGTCATTTGTTACTTACAGTAGTACACCTTTTGAAATTTGGAAGCCTTTTTTTCTCCCCACCACTCTCTCATCCCCACCTACCCGTGTTCAACAATATGTAACTTTAATTTTATGTATTATTATCGTTGTAATCTTCACCCGATTAAATAAAGCGAATTGTTGTTGTTTTTCATTTTATTCTGTCCAGACATATTTTCGGAGGTTCATTTCCGAATTCTCCAAGGGGGGTGCGTTCGGAGATGAACTTCCGAAACACCACATTTTCTGAAAATGTAACTTTATTTCGGAGATGCATCTCCGAAACCAATATTTTATATTAAAAAAACACGTTTTCGGAAGTTCATTTCCGAAAACACCTTTTTTTCAAAAAAAAATACCGTTTCGGAAATGAACTTCCGAAACAAGGGGTAATGTTGTAAATTCACCAGAGGTGGGCAAGAAGGTTAGGAGGTGGGTGAAGAAAAAACGTTTACTTAATCTTTTAAGTTTTAACCCTTTTGTCAAAATTTCTGAATCATTAGAGAGTGTGTCTCATAGATTAAAAATTCATTTTCAAAAATAAGTTTTTGCAGAAACTTAAAAATGGAAATCTTAATTCAAAATATTTTTTATAAAATATATTTAGCAAATATTTATCGTATTCCCAAAATTATTTATCACATTCCTAATAATATTTATCTAATAATATTTATCACCCCTTAACATTAAATTTTTGCTGAATACAATTTAGATTCTTGATAAATTATACAAGTTGCACGAATGAAAGGACAAGGTAGGTACTGACCCCCAACCCAACAACCAAACAAACCATGTTAGAAATTTCAATTGTCGCATAACAAAATCTGAGGTTGACATAGACACAGTAGTAGTATGTTTCAAGAGACAAGAGTTAACACTTATTTCATAAAGCTGTGGACCTAGTTTGTTTTTTTGCCTATCACGGCTTTGTCCTCAAGTATCTTCTGCTGCCCCTATGAATCTTCAGGGAAGGAATCCAAACCAACTATACGAATTTAAAAGTAGATTATAGAATTTTATAAATTTATGATCATTAGTTTTTGTTCTGGACTGCACCGAGACAGCTGACCCCAAGATTTTAAGTTCTCTAAACCCTAACAGCTCAAACTCTAAACTTAACACTTAGTATTTCTAATGACGATTTAATCATCAGAGTGTTTTCAAATACACCCCAACCGATAGCTGTCTTTAAGGTGTTCATCATTCTACAAATCTTCTAGGTCCCTCCGGATCAGTTTTTCACTATTTTTATTCCCCTTTCCCTAAACCTTAATGTGAAACTTAAAATTGGGCAGAAATTATGTATCATAAATACATTCGATGTTTTTACGGCCTACCTAGAAAGCAAAACAGCACGAGAAACAGACAAGGATGAATTGTATATAACCTTAATATTTGATGTAGCATCCCAATTGGGTGAAACAAGACAAAGCAAATGTGCTCTTGCATTCATGACAAATAAACATTTCATGTACAGAATAATAATAATAATAATAATAATAACAGCATTAAGGACTATAATGTGATGCCTTCTCCACAAATCAGAAAAACAAGTAATCTTCTAATGAAATGAAAATCTAGGCAACTGGATTTCACCCATTTGTATTGAATGTACAAGGCATCATCAACAGGATACTTTGCCACCTAATGAAGAATATAAGCAACGCTTCATCGTAGCCAATTGACACGATGATATTTTGGTTTTCAGCTCCAGGATAGTACAAATACAGGCTGCACCGTCTCGGTGATACTCATCTGGAAAGTATGGAAAGATCGTAGATCTATTTCCTCACAAATCTACACGTCTTTGAATAAAAGGAAACTCAGTCGATTTACCTTGTGTCAAATCCTACTTAAGATCCCTAACATTAGCATCCAAGGGATAACAATCTTCTTCGGGGCATGGTATCCATTTCATCCCTTCCTAAAGTGACAAGGCAGTAACCTCTTCCTCAGTTTTATGAATCGAAATCAACATCCAACGACAGGAGCAGAAATTCAATCAGTCAAATTCTTGCAGAAACATGCACAACAGAATTGGAATGCTGTGTCATAGCTGCAAAGCAAGGTCAGGTTGCTGTGAGTCAACCAGCACACCAGAAGATTGTTTTGCAGGGGACCCAGGTGACTGGAAACCAATATTCAAGTCAGGAGGAAGTGTTTCTTGTTTCTGTCTTGGTTGACTATGAGGTCGGACAGCTTGCCAAGGCGGCTGCATTTGAAATCTTGATAGGTCGGAAGCGGCTACTTGTTGACGGAAAACCATAGGTCGGTTTGAAAACTGTGAAATTGCGTGATGTTGAGGTACAAGTGCCTGAAACGGGAAACAGTTCTTCTCTGACTGGAAAGGAATTCCACCAGAAGGAAACTCGCCCCTACTTCGTGAAATATGCTGCTGGTACTCACGGGCCGGGTTGTACAATGACTCTGCAGAAATCTGACTTTTGGGTGAACTAGAATTTTCAGGTCCTTGTTTAAACCCAGCAGCTCCTACAGACATCCATGCACGGGCAGCTGCTGCTGAAGCATTGCTCAAGTCTTCTCTCTGTCCCGGTGGATTTGGAGTTATTGGTGGAGTTTCAGTAGGGGAATGATTAGAAGAACTAGAAGCCTGCGGTTTTTGAGCATTCTCAGATAACATCCTCATCATCTGAACTGATGGAGTTTCAGTAGGAGGATGATTAGATGAACTAGAAGCCTGCTGCTTTTGAGCCTTCTCGGATAACATCCGCACCATCTGAACAGGTGTAGTTTCGGCAGTCGAATGATTATATGAACTAGAAGCCTGCTGCTTCTGAGCCTTCTCGGATAACATCCGCATCATCTGAACTGGTGGAGTTTCAGTAGGGGAATGATTATAAGAACTAGAAGTCTGCTGCTTTTGAGCCTTCTCGGATAACATCCGCATCATCTGAACTTGTGGAGTTTCGGTAGGGGGATGATTTGATGAACTAGAAGCCTGCTGCCTTTGAGCCTTTTCAGATAACATCCTCATCATCTGAACTGGGTCGCTAAGACTCTGCTCTTGCCCATGGGTAACAAAGGGAGCTGATCTGACTGTTTGAGTTGATGTACTTTCAGATGGCGGAGCAGTCATCCGTCTATTGAAACTAGTATTCCGGACTGTTCCATTAGGTAACTCTCCACTAACTACCCCGTTAGCATCTGGCTGCTTGAAAGGCATAGATGTTAAAATACTCATGCTACTTGGTACCATCTCTCTAGGTTTAGAAACAGCTGCAGGAGCATTACTTTTAAGTTTTGCAACTAAACTAGCACTGTTCTGGTCGCTTGAGGGTAGAGAGTTCAACTCCACTTGTTTCAAACCTTTATTCTCAGACTTTCCAATGTTCCTGGTTTGGACATTTGGTTGCTGATGAGTGAGGCTGGTAGACGTATTCGGTGTTAATCCAGCAGAGCTAAACAAAGATGATTTTGCTTCTGATGTTAACCCACTACCAGGGCGAATTGAAGGCTGTTTTCCCTCAAGCATCTGTTCATTTACAGGACGTTCCAAGGTAGATTCTAAATTTTTACCATCTTTACCAGCCTTTGTTAATTTAGTAGTAGACTGCAACGTTGTTGGCAGACTATGATGTTTCTGGACACGGTTATCAAGCATTAATACTGGGGTTGGGAGTGGTTCGTATTCGCCAACCCAACCACGGCCAAATTTACAGCCAGATGGCAGTGCCTGTTGAATCCTCTGAGAAGCTATTTTCCAGGCAGTAGGTCCTAGAGTTGCAGCATAACGAGCCAAACTCCTGGCATAGGAATACTCAGCCTGAAGTCCAACCTGTTGCCAAAAAAAAAACATAACTAACTGCTTTTAACATAAAAAAGTATTCAAGGATTAAATCTCACTCCTTATGATACATACAGTAACTAACTGCTTAACTTCACTCTCAAATGTCGTAAATATTGAATCAGATCCAGTAGCTGATAAATAAGATGTATTATAAGTAGCACGGCGTTCATAATCTTGTACATAGGATTTCCTTTCATAATCTTGCACAGATGATTTCCTTCCCATCTTGGAGAGAAGGCCTTTCCCTGAAACAATAAAATAACAATCAAACAAAAAATGATTAGCTGTTATATTAAGATCCTACTTTGGGAGCATTCAAAAAATTAAACAGTGAAGTCACAGTATAACAGATCAAATGGAGAGTTTTATCTCTCATCGGTTACCTAACATAAAGTCTTCTGCTTTCTCTTGATTTGCATCGATAAAGAAGGCATTCCCCGCCACAAGGCCATCAATGTTGCTAGGCCTTTCAGAGAGGGTACCTTGCATTGGATGGGAAATTGGCGGTACATTTCCAGTAGTCGCAAGAGTTGCACCGGAGAAGAAATCAGAGGCAACAGGTTCCTGTGAAGCATAACCAAGTGGCCTTTTTGCTAGATTCTTACCTAAGGAATTGGATCTTGTTTTTTGTTCAGATTTCTGCTCACTCTGAGTGCGTTCTATGTTGATCCTTAACTTCTCAAACTTCTTTCTAGCTAGTTCTTGTATTGAACGTGCCTGTAACAAATACATGGATCATAAAACCAAGCACAACTAAATGGTTAGATGCCATGATGTTCAAACAAAATAAAGGAAAGTAATCATCTTCCTACCTGTTTGTGGTATATCGTGTCGGACGAATTGTATTGCATTGCATTTGAGCAAATCAAAAATACATCACTCTGCATTCAACAATTGCATTAAACAATTAGCAAACTAATCTGTTTTTCATTACATTACTAGGTCAGGAACACGCTGTTTATGCAGAGTTTCAGACTGAATCAGATAAGAAAGCAAATAAAGCTCAGGATTTGCTCCATCATATCCAAACCACCTAAGACGATATTCTACCATCTGTCCATCTCTAAAACGTGGTACCCTAATTTTCTCTATATTGATTGTATTTTGAGTCCTGTTTCACCTAGGTTTAAGCAAGATCATACAATGAGGGTGAAATTTAGGACTCTAAGAAAGAGCTAAACCGTAATACTTCCACCAAGTTAAGAACATTTTCATTTATGATCTATCAATGCCAAAATAGACTGGTTACAATCAGACAAAAAAATTAATTTCTTCCTCCATCTCCGATGTCAATGTCTTCGCCAAACACATGCATTCGGTAGAAGTAAAATTCACAATTATAACTCAAGCAAAGCCGACAACCCACATATGTTACGAGTAAGAGCAGTACAAGAAGCATAGTCAACATAAAATAGAAGTATAATCATATCGCCCAAAACAATCAAAATCTCTAATTAGAAAAGAAACTTGCCCTGACCACTTCAACTGTGAACAGACTAAATTTTAACACACCTCAAATTGTTCCAATGTAGTGTATGATCCGTTTGCCAACTTATTCCTCACGGTGGCAAAGTCCATAGGATTATCAATCACATCATGATAATCGGGAAGCTGCAATTAGGAAGAAAAAAAATGAATTTTCAACCCAGGTTGCATTCCAATATCAAGACTAACAATTCATAGGAAAAAAATCCACACACACCTCTTCCGGATCAACTGGCTCTGCATACACACCATATGTGTCCTTCCTACCATCATCCAAATCAAGAAAACAAACATCATAAAAGACGGTACCTTGGAATATACAAAATTATTCACCATAGCAGAAACTAGGGGGAAAAAATAGAAGAAAAGAGAAAACGAAAATGCTTACTTCTGAAGCTTGTCAAGGATCAATTCAAGAGTCCTCTTATCCGGCAACGGAATCACAGACAGAATCTTCAAAGGGGTTCCTAACAGTGAAAACAAAAAAGCAACATGAGAAACACAACAGATGAAGATGCAGAAACAAAAAACAGTACTTCACCAACAAATCACACACACAAACCTGTAACAGAGTGGAGCCCTTTGGAATCCACTTTTACACCCTTTACCTGTCACAACAAAAACCACACACACACACCAAGAAACACACACAATTAATAATGTAATCTTAAACCATTAAAAAAACAAAGACTAAGATGCGATTAAGACAGGGACAGAGACAGAAAAAAGCCCGAACTACAAACAACAATAACATCAATGCCATAGTTTAAGGTTATAGTTATAGACACATAGTCATAAATAGATATAGAGAGAGAAAACGAAAACGGGATCAAAGAAACTCTCCATGTAACATGTGTGTATGTTAGTTATACACAGTTGACCCGTTAGTTATCTCTCCCAAAATCCCGACACAGACAGAGTGAGAGAGTGAAAGAGAGAGAAAAAAACTAGAGAGAGAAACAAGATATATATTGAATAATGGACCAATTGTTAACATTCAATCTCAGTGATTTTCGCTGAGCTGGACACACACACAAACACAAACACAAAACACACTCTTTCTTCCCTTCCCCACAGAATCATACAAATTCAAACGCATTTTCATTTTCAATTTTCATACCTCACCCCTTTCACCTTCACCTTCATCTTCACCTTTATCTTCATGTTCACGTTCCTCTGCATTATCATTCCCTTCTTCAACTTCTTCTTCTTCTTCTTCCTCTTCCCTTTCCTCTTCATATTCTTCTTCATCATCATCGTTTTTCCTTCCAAACTTTCGTTTCTCAGACTGAACCGCGCGTGCGTGTACCACACGCGGCCTACCGCGACTGGGTAATGAGTCCTCTTCATCTTCATCTTCTTCCTCCTCATCTACACCCTGGTTGAGCTTCTCCACAAGCTTCAGCTTCTTCTTCTCTCTCCTTCTCTCGTCTTCATCTTCCTCCTCGTCTTCCTCGTCGATGTAATCATCGTAGTCTATATTATACCTCACATTTCGCCGCCGCCGGCTCCGTCGTAAGTCCGATTGAGAGGTCACCGGAGACTGACCGGAACGGCGAGCTAGATCTGCTTTAGAAGGACGCCCTTTCTTCTTCCTCCTCACGATCTGACCCATCTGTCGTTCCTTTCTCTCTCTAAAAACCCTCTCTCTCTCTCTCTCTAAAACCCTGTTTGGTTTTCTCTCTCTAGCTTTGGTTTGGGTTCCATTATTTTTTGAGTGTGGTTGCTTTGGCTTTTTTTCGTGAGGCTCAGTGAGCTCCGAGCCTCGGTTTCTAGACACGGACCTCAGGTTCGGATCAGCTTCAACTTTTGTGTCTCACTCTTTTACTTAATGCTCTTCTTCTTCTTTTTTAGACTTTAATGGCTTAATAATAATAATACTATGCCTATAAATAAATACTTAATTAACACTTTAATTAATAATTTTAATTTTTGCGAATAAGTTGGGATTGAAACGGCGTCACTTAATTCAAATGACGGCGTTTTGTGCTGCCCGTTGCCCAAACCCCTTACGTGTCCTTGTGCCCGCTGCCCGTATCTTCCGTCATTTTTACTTTTCTTCACCTGCTCACGCTTGTGGCGCGTAAAACACCATCTTTAATTAATTTCAATCATAAAAAAAATATTATTTTTTTCTTTTTATGACATAAAGAAGCAAACTTAATAGTAGGAAATAAAATATAATTTGTCAATATTAAAAGAAAGTTGAGTTGAGATTCATATAATTTGGAATGATAACGTTAATGAAATTTAAATGTTTAATTATTTCTTCATTTGACTTTTGTATTTTTTAATCTAATATTAAAATACTTTAATATTATTAAAAATATAATTAGTAATAAATTTGATGGTTAATTCTTTGCCTTTATAAAATTATTAAATTTTATTTTTGTTTTTTTTTAAATAAAAGATATGTCTTGGTTTCACAAAATTATATGCACGTAGTTTTAATCTTTTTAAACTGATGTGTATTTTTTAATGATTATTTACAAACATACTTAGAACGTTATAAAAAATTCCTCGGAAAAAAAAACTCAAAATTTGATTTCTAAGTCAAAATTTATATTAATTTTATCATTATCTTTTGAAATTTAAAAAATTCATATTTAATTTTTCCCAATTTAAAAAATTCTATAATTTGATAAAGAAATATTTTGTAGTATTCTAAACACGTAGGAAAAAAATTATTCAAAAATTTATAAGTTTAAGGATAATTAAACAGTTTTTAAATTTTTAGAAAATAGCAGGGACTAAAACTGAATGCATAAAAATTTTGTAAAGATTAAAATATGTAATTTTTTTATAGGGACTATAAATGAAATTTGAGATATTTATTGAGACCAAAAACATATTTAACCCTAAATTTTATTCAAATAAACTTTATTTCATATATATTAAATGTAAGTATGTATAATTTTTCCCTCAATTAAAAAGAAAGTATGTTCATTATGACGTGTAGCGTTGAATATATTCAACGTAGATATCTAATATGACATGTGATGTTGAATATATTTAATGTAGATATTTAATATTGACGTGTGCGTTGAACATATTGAATTAGATAACTAATATTGACATATGGTGTTGAATATATTCAACGTTAATTGTAAATATGTAATATGACGTGTGACGTTGAATATGTTGAATATGTTCAGTGTAGATAAGTAATATGACGTGTGGCATTGTATATATTCAATGTAGATATTTAATAAATGTGATGATCAGTGTCAAATAAGAGGTGATTCATCGTGACTCGGATGATAAATGTAAATATGTATAGTTTTTCCCTCAATTAAAAAGAAAATGTGTTCATTATGACGTGTAGCGTTGAATATATTCAACGTAGGTATCTAATATGACATGTGATGTTGAATATATTCAATGTAGATATTTAATATTGATGTGTGTGTTGAACATATTGAATTAGATAACTAATATTGATGTATGGTGTTGAATATATTCAACGTAGATATCTAATATGACGTGTGACGTTGAATATGTTCATTGTAAATATATAATATGACGTGTGACGTTGAATATGTTCAATGTAGATAAGTAATATGACCTGTGGCGTTGTATATATTCAATGTAGATATTTAATAGATGCGATGATCAGTGTCAAATAAGAGGTGATTCATCGTGACTCGGATGATAATGTAAATAAATATGAAAAATATATAAATAAGAAATAACTCATAATAATATAAAAAGTATATATTTATGTTTTCATTTGATTAGATATAAATAATTATATTAAATATAATATAAATTTATTTAAATAAAAATAATCAATAAACCAATTAAATGAAAAATAATCAAATTAGGTCAAAATCATGAAACTAGTATACTAATATTAAAATAAATTAGGGTTAGTAGCATTTTTATCATTGTCGTATAGCTAAATTTCTCTTCACCCATATAAAAAGTTCCTCGAAACCTTGTCATTTGAAGATTATGTTGATTTAGACCTGTAGAAATTTTACTAAGCAATAATGCCTATATGACATGTTGATTAATATTTTATTTGCTTTTTAATTATTTTAGTGCTAGTTAAGTAGCCATGAGTATTGTGCCTTTGAATATTTGATTCACAAATTAAATATTTACTAACACGTTATTTTTATTTACATATTAATAACTTTTGATACATTTTAAGAATTATAATTACTAAACGTACAATAGATGACAACCCCTTGTTGTGTTAAGTTGTTAGAGGTTTTTAAAGTTGATGTGATGTTAAAGCAAACTCACACATGGATGATGTGAAGCTTTGTATACTAGTGTTTTATGAGTGAATTAATTATTCTTCTCAACCTTATGGTTAAGGTATTTATAAGAACCTCTTGGGCATGAGTTTTAGAACCCAACAAAAATAGTAACTGCTCATCCCTCCTCCTAAAGAGTGGGAAATGAATAGTTATTATCCCTATAATATTAGATAATATGGCCATATTCGTTGATTGACCCTTTAGTGTTGTTACTAAGTAGTAACACGTCATTCACATGTCTGCGTAGATGGATGAGTATTTCATTCAATACACGGGCAAGGTAATCAGGTAATGGGTTTGCGTCATGATAAACGGGTGCATGTGATGATAAGTTGGCGGCTAGTGACCCCTCATTGGGGCATGTATGTTGTTTGCTTTATTTTGATGAATCATGCACTAACTCAAATGCAGGGCCGGCCTTGGGCCAGGGCAAGCAGGCCCAAAGCCCAGGGCCTCAAAAAATCGGGGACCTCAAAATCGATTAAAATATTTAATACATAATATATTAAATATTAAATTTGCTAAAATTATGACACAATAGAGGTTTAGCCTGGCGGTAAGTATTCACACCGTGAATAATGAGGTCTTATGTTCGATTCCTGGCCCAGTAAGTTTTACAATGTATTTCTTTTTAAAGTAAATCAACATAATTATTTTGATAGTAAATTAAATTATTAAAGATAATTTTTTTAAATAATTTGAGTACTCTTAATCTAAGTAGATGTAATATTTATAAACTTTTATAATTTTTAAAATAGTTTAGTTTCCTTTTATTTTTATATCAATTTTAATAAAATTTGGAGACTCTTAATATTACTCCCTCTGTCCCAAAATATATGTCACATTTAGAAAAAAAAATTGTCCCAAAATATTTGTCACTTTACATTACCAATGCAATTTTATATTTAATCTTCCAATTGTACCCTCTAATAAATACTCTTAATTTATTGTTTTCTCACTTAATATTAATGTTATTTCAAATACACCAATAGTTAATCAGGATAATTTGGTAAAGTCGTCATTCTCTCTTTCATTTATTATTGTTTCTTAATATGTGTGAAGTGGGTCATTGCGACAAATAATATGGGACGGAGGGAGTATATCTTAAAGTTTTGAGACTCTATTGAAATGCTTAAAATTATTTTTTAATTTTAAATCTAGTTTATAATTTAAAATTTTTATTTATAATTAATATTTAAAAATTCATCATATAACCATATGATTTATTATAAAAAATTTATGATTAAATATACTTCATTATCATTTGTGGAATTGTATATTAATTATTTGATTTGATTGCATGGATGCCAATACATATTCATATTTTCATGTATATATCTCCATCTTAGTTCCTCACCGTCTAATCTTTGACTCTCACATGTAAGCCACCGCACAAGGCCGCCACCAACTCCGATGACAACCACGACCACCATCATTCTCTTTGAGTTGACATTATAACCTTCTCCTTTTCTCTAAAACGAAAGGAAAAAATTAAATTCAAAAAAAAATTCAAGATTAATTTTTTTATTAGGGCCGCAATTTTTATTATTTGCCCAGGGCCTCCAAAATGTCAAGACCGGCCTTGCTCAAATGTGACTTTTGTAAATATACTAATAAATATTCCCTCGAGCACGAGGGCTTGTAAATGACAAAATGATTTAGTCTTGAACTCTTTTGCGAACTCCAAGTGGAAACTCGTAGGAGAGGCTTTATGTTAATTAAGGATGTCAATGGGGCGGGTATACATTCTCATCACAATCTCCACCCTCGAATATATTCCTCATCCCCGCTGATCCTCGGGGATGAGGAATAAACAAAATATTTTATCGGTAACCTTCGGTTGTGCCTGATACATATTTGGTAGAATAATTTCTCTCTGTAAAATAATTTCTCTCTGTAAAATTTGGTAGTAACTAAAAATGGTAGTTCATCTGAAAAATTGGGTACAAAAAATTGTGAAAAAAAGGGCTTTTGTGCTTTTTATTCTAGAAATTTAAAAATTCGATATGATGTTTTACCAAATTTTTGCCAAAAATCTAGAAATATCTTGAAGTTTTATCAGATGTTTAGGTAAAGTTTGGAAATTCATTGAAGATTTACCGGATTTTTAGGAAAGTCTGGTAATATAATGAAGATTTACCGAATTTTTTAGAAAATGTCTAAAAACATGTTGAAGTTTTATATAAATTTTATGAAAAGTCTAGAATTTGTAAGATTCTAACGTTATTATTACCGGATATTTCAAGAAATCAGGGGAATTTTTGTTATATGCCGGATTTTTTGAATAATTAAGTATACCAAAATTTTTGCAAAAAAAAACATAAAAAGCATGTCAGTCAATCGTTGTACACCGCGGGCCATATGACACGTCTTTTCTTGTAAGATACAAGCATTATGTTGCTTGTCATTTATTGTACGATGATGTAAATAAATCTTAGACATTTTATGTAGGGATGTCAATGGGGCGGGGCGGGGGATACATTCCCATCACCATCCCCGCCCTCGAATCTATTCCCCATCCCTGCTTCGGATCCCCGCTACATGAGGATTTTGTCCCCCATCTCCGTCCCCCACGGATCCTCAAGGTTTATAAACATGATTTTTTATTTTGTATTTTAAACCAAATTAATAGTAAAAGCTTCAAAAGCTAACCACAAGAAATTTAAAAATTATCCCTTTATGATAAATATATTGTTTTAACAATATTTAATCTATAATATTGAGTGTCATGACCTGTACCACCAAAATTTCAAACAAAAAAAATTGAAATAATCATTTAGATCTCACTTTGTTACTAACAATACACACACACACACATACACATACACACCCACACACACGCACGCACACACACACACACACACCTAAGAGAGGGGGGTGAATTAGGTACTTTAAAATTTTATCGATGTTTGGAGATGATGGTATTATTTTTCTGGTTATGATGATGTTATGAATAATGTAAAGTGCCGAAAAATAAATGACACGGTGATGTATACTGGTTCCCCTCACAGTCCGAGAGTACTTCAGTCCCCTTTCAACATGAAAGAGATTTTTACTAATGTAAGCACCTTACAATAGCCTATGCAATCCCCAAGAACAATCCTCTTGTGATTGACTAACAAATGATCAAGAGAACAATCCTCTCCTTGATCAATCCAAATGATTAAGAGAACAATCCTCTCCTTAATCAAGTAACCCTTGCTTCTAACAATCCTAGAAAGCAAGTCAATAACAATCTTATTTTCAACAATCCTGAAAATTAAGATTATAACAAGAACCTTTTGAATAGAGATTTGAATAATGGTGATCACTTTAAGTGATGTATCAAATAAATTGATCTTCCCTTCCAATGACAATAATTCTCAATTCTTAAGTAATAGATTGCTCAAGATTTTTTTCTGTTTTGGATAATGTGAAAATATGCACAAGAAATCTTGAGTAAAGGTTGAAGAATGTAAGAAATGAATTCTGAAAATTTCTAAGAGTTTTGTTGGAAGAGGTAATTTGTGATTTGAAATTCTTTGTATTTATATGTGCATAACACCCTTTTGAAACATGGCAAATGAATGAAGAAATACCATGAACAATTGTCAATTTGAAATGAAATGGTTCCATGAAGTGGTGTATGAAAGGGTATCTAAAAAGCTACTGGTTTTTCAATTTCGTACAGGGTGCAATCGATTGCAAAAAAATAGCAATTGATTGCACAAGGGCCAACAGCTATATTTTTTGAAAAAGCTTCAGCAAGCAATTGATTGCACCAATACAGCAATCGATTGCACTAATAGGACAAAAAATATGCTAAGTGTTTTTTAGGCAATTTTTTGTGAAGGCTTCAGTGAGCAATCGATTGCACCATAGTAGAAATTGATTGCATGGTAAGGCAGAGACAAATTTTGGCTACTGGAAGAGGGAGCAATCGATTGCTTGAAGTGTGTAATCGATTGCACATAATGAAAAAAGGAATTTTTGTCTAAGTCTTTTGTGTTATGGTTATGGCAAAGGTATATAATGATCTTTGATGTTTTGAGCAACAAAGACTTAAGTATTTTGTGAGAGTTATTGTTATACCTTCTTTTTTATGCTTGAACCATAGTCTTGACTATAATGCTTTATGTTTGAATAACATCTTTGCCTTCTTGATACTAAGAAATTTGTCTTCATCAAAACAAAGTCTTTCATTGAGAAGCTTGAATTTACATTCTCCCCCTTTTTGATGATGTTAAACAATCTTATTGATGCTTTGTAATTTCCGAAAAAATTCTCCCCCTAAGATGTATAACTCTCCCTTTGTATGTGAAGCTTATAATTATTTGGACATGATCATCTTGAAGTATTTTTTGTACCTTAAAAGTTTAAGACAAGGAAATACACAAGCATAACATATAAGGGAAAGATGGGTGAAAAATAGTAGTATAACATATACCATAACATAGGACATTAAAAGCTTAATCATTCATGCACTAAAATATAAAGATAAGTAATTCAAATAAGGTTTATGGTAGCAAGTACCTTACATAAAACTTGACTAAAAATAACATAACATGACATGATACGATAATAAAAGCAACATACTAAACTAATAAAGCAACAAATTTTAGAGACATAACTAATAAAACATATTAAGATTGGTCCATCTCATTGTTGGTATTGTTGTTGTTGAAGAAGTTTGGTCCTTGGTAGGGAATATGAGTTTGAATAGGTGGAACCATTGGAGTAGGGGCAGCCGGGTTATTCGGATCATATGGTGGAATGTGAAGATGTGTGTAAAGGTAAGAGAATTGTTGGTTCACATCATGGCGAAAATTATTAATCCGAGTTGTAGTGGATTCATTGATGGAGTTCCATTGATTGTTGATGGAGGTGTTGAGAGTTTCAAATTGTTGAGTCATGAAGTTAATCATATCTTGATTACTTGGTCCTTGTGGACCATGGGAAAGAGGAACATCTTCTTCACCACCTTCAGCCTCTTGCTCATTTCCTTCATTTTCTATGACATCTTCACCAATGTAAGTAATAGTCTTTGTTTCCTTATCGTAACACACTCCCATCCTTTTATCAACATTTGTGATAGTAATTTTGTTAACCTTTCCATCCATCAAACTATACTTAAAACCATCGAAGTTAATCTTGAAATGTTCCAAGATACGCGTAATCACCCAAGCATATGGTAAGGATTTGGATTTGTGGTTAAAGGTCAACATGTGAATCAACATCATTCGAGCCCAATTGATATTTATGTTATTCTTGACAGCATACAAAACTTTCATTTCAAGATCCGTGATAGTGCAATGATTTCCAGCTCTTGGAAATAAAACATATACCAAAAAATAGTGAAACAACCTATCATCAATGTTAAGAATTCCAGCTGACCAAGAGCCTCTATATGGTTCTACTCCACCAAGTGCCTTCACTCGTGTCTCATGAAATTCAACTTCGGTCATCCTACCAATACTATAGTAAAAATCTCTTTTGACATAAGCAGTCCACTCTTCATCCTCGGGATCATACAACATACTACCGGTATAAGGGATGCCTAAAAATTTTCCAAGAATTTTGGCATTCAAGTATAATCTTTGCCCATTAATGTAAGTAACAAATTTTCCATCTGTTGTCACTAGATTACTGAAGAACATCTTAACTAAATCCGGATAATATGGTCCGTATGAGGAAATGAAAGAATCTAAGCCCAAAGAAGTTAACTTATTCTGAAAATTGAAACATTCTATAGGAAAAGTAGAGAGAATACCATATTTGGGAGTTAGAACACTCTTTCTTTGATAGTATTTCATAAACCTTTCTTCTTGCTCCTCAGTGAGATGTTGGAAAAGTAGTGGGGTTTCCATGGAAGAGGATGAAACCTTCTTCTTTCCCTTTTCAGATGCAAAGACTTTTCTCTTTTGTCTTGAAGCCATGGGTAAATGATAGGAAGGTTGAAGGAAGACTTTGGTATGTAAAAATTTAGGGTTTTAGTGGATGATTTTCGTTTTTAGCTTATGGGTGTGAAGAAAAGTGATTTTTGAAACTAACTTATATTAGGTTTTAAGAGATAATGGAGTAATAAAATTGATATGGGGTAGAGAGATTTTTATGAGATAAGGTTGGAAAGTGTAGAGTTATGAGTGGGTAATAAAGAGGTTTGACTTATTTTGATTGATCAAAGTGGAGGTGAAAAGAAAGGAAGGTGGAGATATAATGATTTGACCAAACAATGAAAGAGCATTAAAGAAAATCTGTCACGTACAATAAGCAATCGATTGCTATATGAGGTGCAATCAATTGCACTCAGCCAAATAACAAAATAAAAAGCAAACTTACAGTGAGCAATCGATTGCTATAGGAGGTGCAATCGATTGCTACCAGCGAAAAAACCCAAATACAAAGAACAAAACTTACTGCTTCAGTATGCAATCGATTTGCATTATTAAGCAATCGATTGCAACATACAAAAATTTAAAAAAAACATAACATATCCTAGTTTGACAATATGCTTTGATGTATTTAATCATAACAAAATTAAAACAACATGTGTAAGCATTTTTTAGCATATATTTGTATATAAGAATAAATTAAACCATATTATATCTTGTTTTCACAAATGAAATTGTGAAAGAAGATTAAAATGTAGAATATATGACATGTGTACCTTATATGATAAAACATTCTTTTGACTATATTTAGATGTTATGTTCATCCAAAATTCCGAGATCATATGCAACAATTGTAGTGGTCTTGTAGTGGACACACCATTCTTAGACTTGAAAGTTGATTTTGTTTGTTTCCCTTTTTGACAAGCACCACACAATTGACAATGCCATGAACCATTCTTTTAAGGTATTCCCCATATGTGAAATCACCCTTGGACTTTAGAACTAAATTTGAAAGTTAGTTTAAGTCTTCCATCAAATGCTTAGAACCACCACTTGTCAAAAACAACATAGATTTTAGGTGGTCCTCAAGCAAACCTACAAAACAAGTTAAGTTCGATTTGGTACCCAATGTGCTTTGGTTCCATCATAGTTAGTTCCTTTCTTAACCCACACATAATGACCATTTGCCACACTAAAATTTCTAACATAGCAAGCATTAGGTGTATGACCACTTATACCACAATAAAAACATGTAGGAACAAAATTACTTCTATATCTAGGAACATAGGGTTTCTTTTTATGGAATCTTTTCTTAGAATGGTGATGAACCACTTTAGGTCTGTTAACTTTATCTTGAGATGTTTGGTCACTAGCCTTAATAAAAATGGTTTTGTTATAACTTGGTTTTGAGAACTTTGAATAACCAAGTCCACTTTTATCATTAGAATATCTTTGTTGACCAAGGATACCCTCTAAACCAATTTTTCCTTTTTCATATCTTTCCAGGACTCTTTTTAATTGGACAATTTGAAAGGAAAATGATCACAGTTATTACATGTAGATTTTTGTTCTATTTTATCAACATATTGTTTCTTTTCAACCTCGAAATCTTTTTGCATAGTATCCATTTTTTCTTCAAGAGATTTGATTTGTTTCTCTTGTGTTGATATGGTTCTATATAACATTTTGCATTCATTTAATAGTTCATTTATGGCACCTTGTGCATCATTATCATAAATGGAAAAATCGCTACTAACCTCGTCGTTTTCATCATCGGAATGGTGTGAAGCCATCAAAGCTAGATTTGCACTTTCGTCGCTATCCGAATCGGATGATGAACTTATTTCATTGTCTTCCCATGCAACATAGGCCTTTTTATTTTTGAAGTCCTTCTTGCCTTTGACACCACGATTCTTGGAAAGTTTAGGACAATCTGGTTTTATATGACCTTGCTTACCACATTCATAGCATGTGACATCTTGCGTTGAAGTGGAAGCCTCATTTTTCTTGAAATGTTTCTTTCTCTTTACATGAAAGGATTTATCATTTTAACCAAAGAACTTACCAAGTCTTTTAACAAGGATCATGAAATCTTCATCTTCCATCGGAGGATCATCGTTCATAGAATCTACTTTCAAAGCAATGCCTTTGGAATTTGAATCTAAACTTTCATGCTTTTGAAGTCTTCCGAGTTCTATTTCGTATTCTTGAAGTTTTCCGAACAATGTTGCGGAAGTCATTTTTGTTAGAGTCTTCTTCTCGGATATTATCGTTACCTTTGGTTGCCATTCTCTGGTTAAGGATCTTAGAACTTTAAGATTTTGTTCCTCGATAGAAATTTTCTTTCCAAGAGCGTCTACATAATTTATTAAGTGAACAAATCTCTTTTGTAGTTCAAGAATGGTTTCTCCGGGCTGCATTCTAAATAATTCATATTCTTGACTCAAAGTATTTAATCGAAATCTCTTAACTTCAACGGTTCCTTCATGAGTTTCTACTAATATATCTCATATTTGTTTAGCCGTTGTACATGTCGAAACATGAAAGAACCTGTCCATGCTAAGTGCTCCTTGAAGAAGATTGGTAGCCGTTTTGTCAGCAAGAACCTTATTTCTATCGTTTTCATCCCATGAGGCTTTTGGTTTATCTGATCCAACACCATTGACGACAGTTACAGGAACATGAGGACCTTCTAGGACAGCCTCCCATACTTCTTCTCCTTGTGCTTATAAATGAGCCTTCATACGAATTTTCCAAAAGTCAAAGTATTGTCCACAGAACAATGGAGGTTTGCTATTCCTACCACCGTCTCTAAAAACGAGATTTTGATTTGAGGAAGCCATCTGGATCTTTTAGGAATAGGTTACCTATAACCTGCTATGATGCCAATTGTAAGTTCAAGAGTGCGCCTAAGAGGGGTTGAATTAAGTACTTTAAAATTTTATCGGTGTTTGGAGATGATGGTATTATTTTTCTGGTTATGATGATGTTATGAATAATGTAAAGTGCAGAAAAATAAATGACACGGCGATGTATATTGATTCCCCTCACAGTCCAAGAGTACTCCAGTCCACTTTCAACATAAAAGAGATTTTTACTAATGTAAGCACCTTACAATAGCCTATGCAATCCACAAGAACAATCCTCTTGTGATTGACTAACAAATGATTAAGATAACAATCCTCTCCTTAATCAATCCAAATGATTAAGAGAATCATCCTCTCCTTAATCAAGTAACCTCTGCTTCTAACAATCCTAGAAAGCAAGTCAATAACAATCTTATTTTCAACAATCATGAAAAATAAGATTATAACAAGAACCTTTTGAATAGAGATTTGAATAATGGTGATCATTTTAAGTGATGTATCAAATAAATTGATCTTCCCTTCCAATGACAGTAATTCTCAATTCTTAAGTAATAAATTGCTCAAGATTTTTTTCTGTTTTGGATAATGTGAAAATATGCACAAGAAATTTTGAGTAAAGGTTGAAGAATGTAAGAAATGAATTCTGAAAATTTCTAAGAGTTTTGTTGGAAGAGGTAATTTGTGATTTGAAATTCTTTGTATTTAAATGTGCATAACACTCCTTTGAAACATGGAAAATGAATGAAGAAATACCATGAACAATTGTCAATTTGAAATGAAATGGTTCCATGAAGTGGTGTATGAAAGGGTGTCTAAAAAGCTACTGGTTTTTCAATTTCGTACAAGGTGCAATCGATTGCACAAAAACTTCAATTGATTGCACAAGGGCCAACAACTATATTTTTTGAAAAAGCTTCAGCAAGCAATCGATTGCACCAATACAGCAATCGATTGCACTAATAGGTCAAAAAATATGCTAAGTGTTTTTTAGGCAATTTTTTGAGAAGGCTTTGCACCATAGTAGCAATCGATTGCATGGTAAGGCAGAGAAAAAATTAGGCTACTGGAAGAGGGAGCAATCGATTGCTTAAAGTGTGCAATCGATTGCACATAATGATAAAAGGAATTTTTGTCTAAGTATTTTGTGTTAGGGTTATGGCAAAGGTATGTAATGATCTTTGATGTTTTGAGTAACCAAGACTTGAGTATTTTGTGAGAGTTATTGTTATACCTTCTTTTTTATGCTTGAACCATAGTCTTGACTATAATGCTTTATATTTGAATAACATCCTTGCCTTCTTGATACTAAGAGATTTGTCTTCATCAAAACAAAGTCTTTCATTGAGAAGCTTGAATTTACATTCTCCCCCTTTTTGATGATGACAAACAATCTTATTGACGCTTTGTAATTTCCGAAAAAATTCTCCCCCTAAGATGTATAACTCTCCCTTTGTATGTGAAGTTTATAATTATTTGGACATGATCATCTTGAAGTATTTTTTGTACCTTAAAAGTTTAAGACAAGGAAATACACAAGCATAACATATAACACCTTTCTCCCCCCCTTTGACATTATCAAAAAGAAGGGAAAGATGGGTGAAAAATAGTAGTATAACATATACCATAACATAGGACATTAAAAGCTTAATCATTAAAATATAAAGATAAGTAATTCAAATAAGGTTTATGGTAGCAAGTACCTTACATAAAACTTGACTAAAAATAACATAACATGACATGATATGATCATAAAAGCAACATACTAAACTAATAAAGCAACAAATTTGAGAGACATAACTAATAAAACATATTAAGATTGGTCCATCTCATTGTTGGTATTGTTGTTGTTGAAGAAGTTTGGTCCTTGGTAGGGAAAATGAGTTTGAATAGGTGGAACCATTGGAGTAGGGGCAGCCGGGTTATTCGGATCATATGGTGGAATGTGAAGATGTGTGTAAAGGCAAGAGAATTGTTGGTTCACATCATGGCGAAAATTATTAATCCGAGTTGTAGTGGATTCATTGATGGAGTTCCATTGGTTGTTGATGGAGGTGTTAAGAGTTTCAAATTGTTGAGTCATGAAGTTAATCATATCTTGATTACTTGGTCCATGTGGACCATGGGAAGGAGGAACATCTTCTTCACCACCTTCAACCTCTTGCTCATTTCCTTCATTTTCTATGGCATCTTCACCAATAAAGTTCAATCTTAATTGTAATATCCTTCGGGGAAACTTTTGTAGAAGATAATATCCTTAATTAAGTTATATCCTTCGGGGAAACTTTTATAGAAGATAATATCCTTAATAAAATTCAAGCTATATTATTGTAATATCCTTCGGGCAAGCTTAATTGTTATATATTTCTGCGTCCCTAAAGTTCCTTCGGGGAAGCTTTGTTCCCCATCCCCATCTCTGCGGGAGAAAATTTCTCAGTTTTTGGGGCCCCAAACGGGGAATTTCTATGAAGATCCCCGCTAATAGAGGCAAGTTGACATCCCTAATTTTATGTTGAATATTCTTTTATTATAGTAAATATTTATAATTTATAATTCATTTTTTAAATTGTTCTCTGAAAAGAGGTGCGAAGAAAAAACTAGAGATCGTTAAACATAGAAATAAACTTTTATAGTGAGTTTCATTATATCTCTCACTAGTAATACACGTTTGGTTGGATGATTATGGTTTATCTTCACTCCAGAAGACCAATTTGAGTCAAGTTTACCAAAAATTAGTATTAGCTAAGGGTGTTCATGTTTCATGAATTGGATAGCACTGAACCACAATAGTGGTTTAGTTCAGTTTTTAAAAATCATTTCAATAAAAATTTAGTTAATTATTAAGCCAATTTAAATTCAGTTTATAACCGATTAAGAACCAATTTATTTTTATAAATTGGTTTTATTATATAAAATGGTTTTATAACTACTATATTTTATGAACCAGTTTTAAAATTGACTACTATATGAGTAAATGTCGAGAGGGAAAAACTTAGTAGAAGATAAACAGTTAAGATAGAGAACAATGAAGAAGTTACCGGAATAATAATTTAGTTTAGTGCAATTTTAGTTTTGTGAGCATAAATGGAGTTGACGAGGATCGATGACTTACGAAATTTTGAATATTTTGCATTTTTCGGTAAAGATCGCAACTTCGTATCTATTATAGACAAATGTAATTTCAATAAACTTATGTCAACACTATTGAACTGCAATTTTTTACTCGATTGAAATTCTATCAAATTGTTTTGACTATAAAATTCTATTTATTCTCTCCATTAATCCCTTTGCTACTGTAGCTTAAAATGAGGCTAGGGGATAGTGAAATTCATAAGAGTTTAATGGCACGGGTGTGTATGACAGTTTCATATATACACTAGATTCAAGAATTAAATAAAAAAAGATTGAAAAATTCTATTTGTTTATTTTTATGATTTTTGTTGATTTTCTGAAAAATATGATTTTGAATAAAAGATTTTAAAATGGTTTAAACCAATTTTATATAATCATTTTTTAGTTTCATAAAAAACTTTTAAAAAATTATATTAAAAAGCAATATTTTCGTTATCTTTTTTCCCTTTTTTTTGAAAATATTTTTTTATAATTTTTGAAAAAAATTATATTATATTTTCATTACTCTCAATTATTTTGTATTCTTTTTTATGAAGGACTAATTTACATATTTAAACTAGTTTATTAAAATAAACTGGTTCTTAACCAGTTTTAAACTAAATTTGAATTGTTTAAATTAAATAGTTCAATTCATTAACTATTTAAGTGATTTAGTTTTTTTATGGTGCAATACAATTCAATTCAAGTATACAATTCAGTTAATCATATTTTTGAACACCACTATTAACATTTGTGGAGATATGACATCTAGAGACATCAACTCGTTCTTTCATATATCATTTGGTGACATAACCATTATGTTGGATGACATTTCTTGTCTACTTCACCTTCCGATAAGGAAATTTCTAGAAACCCCCATTTAAGAAGGAGTTATTGCTTTTGTTATAGAGTTGTTTGGTGACATGACCATTACGTTGGATGAGAGGTTTGTGCATGTAAGGGTCAATATTATAAGCTAGAGCAGATGTGTACTTTATGCGTGCATCATTATGCTCATGATCGATTTAACTATGCTTCCATAGCTTATATAATGATGCCGGTTGGTTGCACTATTTTTGTCGACAAGATTTTTACTCTTGCAGAGGCGAGATAATTGTGATTGTTTAGGAGCCTATTATGATATAGTAGATAGAAATGGGGCATGACCGGATTGTTCACATTATACATATATTTAAGAGATGCTTCAATGTTTACTTGCAAGCACCTTGGCGGATCTAGAAGAACTTTCAAGGTTCATGCAAGAAATCAATAATAGAGAATGACAGGTGTTAACAACCCCTAGATGAAATCACCATTGATATTATAAGGGACTTTTATGCTAATGTTAGACTTGTAGGTGAATATGCATTATTTTCAAAAACCTTAAAGTGCATTTCTGAAATAATGTGTTCATATACCATTTTCACTATTTCATCATTTTTCTCCAAAACAAACCAAAACCCTCTCCAAAACTTCCGAAAAACTTCCATTTTTCGTCTCAAAATCAAGTTTCAAACTGTTGATCACGTTAAAGAGATCATAGAAAGCTACAATTTGATATAAACATCTCTCATTTCATCCCCTATTTCACTACATTGTTGCTGATTTCTGTGATGAAAACTCCGTCAGTTCGGAAGTGCATTTCCGAAATAAGTTACCTATCAAATTTTGGAAATGTACTTCCGAAATAATGCCTGACAGTAAAAAAAATAGTTTTGACCATTTTTGCTAATTTTTGCACATGTTAGGTATGGTGCATCTGGACAATATTGTCGCCGATGACGTAGTAGTTTCAGAAGATGTCAACCTTAATAACGATCCGGTTAACGATGTTAAATCCATGATCAATACGGTGGATGTACGACAACAATTTACAAATGATCGGAGCTTCGCTTGTCGTGAACAATTACTTGATTGAGTTCGTAGTGAAGCTAGTAAACTTGGACTTGGCATTGTTATTTTAAGGTCCGACAATGAAAATAGTAGACAGAAAGCTTTTGTCGTTTTGAATTGTGAGAAGGGTGGGAGGTATGTACCAACAAACCGGGTGATAAAACACGAAGACACGGGATCGAGAAATGAGGCGGAGACTTGGTCGGATCCTTTCGTTGAAAGAATGACGGAATTTGAAGAAATGATGATGCAAGAGCGTGAGGAAAATAGAGAGCGGTCGAAGAACATACCGATTTTAGATCTAAGCGCCGCCGATTGGTTCGGCGAATTTTAGTTTTAACCGGACCGTTTTGTTTTGTAATGACCGGTGCGTGTTATTTTTTGTATGTATTGTCGTTTATCATGTAAAATCAAACCGTTTCAATACATATATACTATAAGTATGTTTAATGTTGTCATTGTTTATGTTGTGCCTAGTTTGTATGTATTTGTTATTGTTATCTCAAAACAGAATGCAATGCACAAAATGTGATTTTTCACCTCTGTTTCTGCATAATTCGGAAGTTCATTTCCGAAATATAGCTGTTTTTGGACATATTTCGGAAGTTCATTTCCGAAATGTCCACTGAATGTAAGATAAGGTTTGTTGGGCCTTTATTACTCCAATAAGTATAAATACAACACAATCTTTTTCATACACATCACACCACAAAACACAAATGACACAAACCTACCCACACCTAGCATTTGTTTACTTCACCAGTGGCTACCTGATGTCGTTCCAATTCCGCTTCTTGCGTGACACGCTGTTTGCGGAATTGATAACGTCGCTCAACACGCTATTGCAATATCCGGAAAATCAGAAGGCTGTCAAGCTTGAGTATCGCTCGCAATCGCTTGACGACGAAGACGTTCAATTCACCCCATTTGAAGTCAAGAACGACGAAGATTTAGCGGTTTTGTGGACAACTTTCGACCAATTTCCTTCGAAGGGTCCGATCGAGTTGGATGCGAAACTTCAAAGATCGGGGGTTGATGTTATCAAAATGTTGACTCATTCTCACCTACCCGTGTTTATGTAACTTTAATTTTATGTAATGTGATCGATGTAATCTTCATCTTTTAAATAAATCGAATCGTTGGTGTTTGTTATTTTTCTTCTGTATCATACCTTATTTCGGAAGTACATTTCTGAATTCTTCCAAGGGGGGTGAATTCGCATTCGCACTTCCGAATTCACCTATTTTCTGAAAAAAAACAATATTTCGGATGTACATTTCTGAAATCAATTTTTTTCATAAAAAAACATGTTTTCGGAAGTGCATTCCCGAAACAAAAGGCATTTTGGGGTTTTCGCCACGGTTGACCAAGAAAGTAGGGAATTGGATAAATAAATTCTCTTATTAATAATATCCAAAATATGTTAATTTTTTAAAATAATTTGAGATCAAGTTCGTTAAGTGTCAAACAAATTATAATACTCATAATTTTACTAAAGCGGTCAATTATTGGCATGCACGGTTCTTTATTTAATTCATCATACAATGTTTGCTTAATGAAATGATTTGACTTTGCTTTTGTCACCATATATATATATATATATATATATATATATATATATATATATATATATATATATATATATATATATATATATATATATATATATATATATATATATATATATATATATATATATATATATATATAGAGCATATCAAGTGAGAGCATTTTAAAATCAGAGATGAGAGGAATAAATATCAACCATTGAATTCATCAAGAAAGAGAAGGTTAATGCATTAATGTGGCTATTAATTTCTCTTTCTTGATGAATCCAATGGTTGGTATATATATATATATATATATATATATATATATATATATATATATATATATATATATATATATATATATATATATATATGGCATATCATATGAGAATGACATATTTATATGAGAATGTGAGAATGAATCTGAACCATTGGATTTTAAAATAAATGGTGGAGATTATGAGTGAATCTTTTTTTTCTCTCTCCTGTATCTTGAAATAAATGAAGTAGGAGAGAGAAAAAAAAGATTCACTCATAATCTCCACCATTTATTTTAAAATCCAATGGTTCGGATTCATTCTCATATTCTCATATAATTATGTCATTCTCATATGATATGCCCTATATATATATATATATATATATATATATATATATATATATAAGTTACAATGTTGCATAATAATTTTGAATAAAAATCAAAACTTGGACAAAAAAGCGTCATCATAATTACATTAAACTCACCGAAATTTCAAACATACATTAAAACTCGTAATGTAATCCATGCATCTAATTTGTCTCTAAGAGTTTAATGTAATTTGCAGTGAAACCCGTTTAACTCGTAATGTAAACATGCATTAAAACCCATTTAACTTTTACTTATGATCCTTAAAGCACTATCTAGTTTCCATTAGTTAGATATACATATATTCCATAGTGTATTTTGACGTGTCTGCCTCATGCTTACAAACATATATTAAACCAAACCTTAAAGTACAGATGGAATGCTTTCGCTTTCAATCAACTAATTAATTGTATATGGCTGTCACGTGATTATCAGCTCCACAGTAAAAACTAAGATCATAAAGCTTACAATATGTAAAGAATCAAAATGTCCTAGTTGGATCATTAAAATTTAGCTCCAAAGCACATATTAAGAATTTCACTTTTGACACGACAAAATTTGTAAACATAGAATAACATTAAAAAAGAAACAATCAAACATAAGTGGGTGGAGAATATATTCTGGATAATACTTGCAGACTTTGCTTCACTAATTCACTAACCTTTTCATCAAATCATACTTTTCACGCGCAAATTGACGTGTACCATTCATTTATAAATTTATGGAATTGCTTTAAAACCAAAAACAAGTTTCAACTAAGCAATCACATAGTAATACACAACATGAACTTCAGAGTTTTCTTTGTGTGTTCCTTTGCTTTTATCATCTTTAACCATGGTTTTTCAATGGCTCAAATGGTTCCTGCTGTTTATGTTTTCGGAGATTCACTTGTAGATGTTGGCAACAACAATTACTTGGCTCTTTCTATTGCTAAGGCAAATCATCGTCACTATGGTGTTGATTTTCTTAATCAAAAACCAACTGGGAGATTTAGTAACGGCAAAAATGCTGCTGATTTTATAGGTAAAGTGATTCAAAATCTATTATCACATAGTATATGATACCTTTGATGATGACTATTACAATTGAAAAATATTAATTTGTTGGATTGTAGGTGAGAAATTGGGTTTGGCAACTTCACCACCTTACCTCTCATTGATATCAAAGGCCAACAAAAATGAGAATAATGTATCTTTTATGAATGGTGTTAGCTTTGCTTCCGCAGGTGCTGGAATATTTGACGGTACAGATCAACGTTATGTAAGTCACCGATTTCAACTTTTTTTCAAATAAAAAATATAGAGCTGGGCCCACAAAATTTAGAGAACACAAAATTTAAAATTTTGCGGTGAGCGTGGATCGAACACGCGACCTTCAGATCTTCAGTCTGACGCTCTCCCAACTGAGCTATCCCCGCCTAATGATGTTGTTACATTCTGAATTATTCTATTTGCAGAGACAATCTTTACCGTTGGGAAGACAAGTGGAGTATTACTCAAATGTGTATGAGGAGCTGACACGAGAAGTGGGAGCAACTTCTCTACAGGAGCATCTCTCAAAATCAATTTTTGTTGTGGTGATTGGAAGCAATGATCTCTTTGGATACTTTGAGTCATCAGAACTTCGTAAGAAAAACACTCCACAAGAGTATGTTGATTCCATGATTTTCTCACTAAAACGGCAACTACAGGTAACACACCATATAACTGCGCCATTATATTATATTTTGTGCTTAGAGGGTCGTAGTAGATATACTCTTATTAATGTTTTTTTGAATTTATTTTGGCAGCGAATATATGCTAATGGTGGCCGAAAGTTTGAGATTGCTGGAGTTGGGGTGATTGGATGCTGCCCTGAGTTCAGACTGAAGAACCACACGGAATGTGTTGTAGAAACCAATTACTGGTCAGTTCAATATAACAAAGGCCTTCAATCTATGTTGAAAGAATGGCAATCTGAGAATGAAGGCATAATCTATTCCTACTTTGATACTTATGCCGCAATGAGTGACCTCATTCAGAATCCAACTGCCAACGGTATTACTATCGTTTACTCTCAAATATCTGAGAATTCTGTTTTTTTTTTTCCCTCATGTTTTTAACCTTAAACATCACTAATTCATCATGACATTGGCCATAATGTAATTAGTGATGTTTTTAACCTTAAACATCACCAATTCATCATTACTATCGTTTTGTGCCATTTGATACTGAAAAAATCTGCGTCAATTTCAGGATTTACAGATGTAAAAGCTGCTTGTTGTGGACTTGGAGAGTTGAATGCCAGGGCTCCTTGCCTGCCCGTCTCAAACCTTTGTCCCAATAGACAAAACCATGTTTTCTGGGATCAATATCATCCTACAGAGGCAGCTTCGCAGATCTTTGCCGACAGAATATTTTATGGTTCTTCAATTTACACGTCTCCTATTAATATGAGACAGCTAGTAGCTGCTTGAAGTTAGCGATCAAACAAAAATTATAGACAACAAAATTGTAATACATGGCGGTCATTAATTCCACCATTAGTTAATCATATCAATCATGGAAATACATGGAGACTATTAATATCTACATTCATCGGGTAGTTGCAGATTCCTTGATGAAAATTACAACCCAAGGACTTAGTCATGATGCATTAGGAACTGGAGAATATCTCCTCAAAAAATAGGTTTAAGTCGCCTCTGTCAATGTCGAAATTCAACAATTTATCCCTGGCATCCTGCGTGAACGTGTCTATGTGAGTAAATGATATCCAAAAATAATATCATTAATTTGACTTAGGAAACTGATATGACACCTTATACTCATCATCTTGGGCTGAGATGTTCTCATTGCATAACCTCTCAACACAATTGTTTTTTGAAACAGCATCCAATACAACTGCTGCTCTTTTAATAATTTCGTCTGGCACACCTGCACAATTCACAAACGATGCACAACTTGATCTATCAAAATTTAATAGTGGAAAAAGCTGATTCAACATTATTCATCGTCGCAGTAATGAAAAACCTAAATAGATTAAATTTAAGACTGTACTGTAAATGTTTGAGTATTACGCCTATCACATTCCATCTAATATCAATATTTTTAGTTTAATCTTCAATATAAATTTCAGTGTCTATTCTGTACAGTTTCCACTAATGAAATATACTTTTTTTTGTAATCAGTTATGAAATATACTAGCAACACATCAGCACACCCTCTCTTTTCTTGGTTTAAATGTATGAGTTAAACCAGTGAAAAATAGTGTTACAAGAAGAGTGTTACTACTAGCACCCATCTTTACTAATTTGGCTATTGGTCTCTGCAATATCTTTAATTATTTGGCTTTTGGTCCCAGCAACTAATACCCTGTTTATACTATTAGATTATGCCAACCCCTCTAGAATCAGTTTAAGCAGAAGCATTGTCTTAGTTGCTCAGAGAAAATTTGTCGCGAAACTTTTGCTCAGAGAAAATTTGGTGCCTGGTACTTACGAATCTTAAGCCTGGAGAAAATTTGTCTCTATTTCTTGGTTATTTAGGCTTTAATTCTTCAAGTTACTAGTAACTAAAAGTAAACTATCCTTATTTTCCATCACAGATTAATCCCTCTAATTAAAGGTATGGTATTATATGACATGAATTTAGAGACCTATAAGGTAGCACTGTAAGGTGTATACAATAGAATAAGGCATTTCAAATTCTTTTAACTCTTCTTTTGTGACTTTTGATATATAATGGTAAATATGTTTTACATAATTTTTTTGATTAGATAATATATTTTGTAGCATCGACACATTTTAGTGTCCGACACCTACACGACACATGTGATTACATTTAATTTCTTTATTTTTTCAAATTATTATTAGTGTAGTGTATGGTGTCTGTGTCGGTGTTATATAACACTACATTTTAAACGGTAATCTTATAAATTACCTGCAAGCAGTGCACAGTGAAGCCCTGCAGTACTCCCAAAACAACGCATGTTATTTCCATCCATATTTCAATTGATATATAATACTAGTAAAGCAAAAGCTTACCATAGCTATGATGCACATGCCCGGGGACAAGCCTGCAGCAATATGAAAATAAGTTAATAATAAAGCTGAAATCCCCTCAGATGCAGAACCATTTAAATTCCATTCTAATTTCAATAATCTAGAAAGCATGAGTATGTCATTAATGAATGAAACAAATGTTGTAACACAGATTATTATATATTAGGCTATTTGTATGGGCAAATGTTAAAAATGTATAGTCAAATATATAAATTTTGGCTTTCAGTTTTCCATCTCAAGAGTCATTCATTAAAAGGTTTCCATTTAATTAAGTTATACAACTGATCAATTAAAGTACAATAGGACAACAGTCTTCTATCAAATTCACTGCCATCAGATTCAGATGTCCTTATGAAGTAAATATAATTCCTACCATACCACATAGCAGAATCAACTAATTAAAAGATACCTATATAAAAAAATGATGTCTTCCATTTGAGTTAAATTTACTTCGGGCCTCAGTATACTCATCGTGTAGAACTTAATTTGCTCCGACTGAAATAGTCCAAGAAAACCATATTAATTATTATCTATAACTCAATTGAGAGTTTTAAAACATCCAACTCCACCAATAATGATTAGGTACCAAACCTTGGTTAAAGAACACCCATGCAATAAATCCATCAGATGAGTGCATATGAAAACCTACAAGATTCATACAACAAATGACAACTACGGTCTCTCATGAGGAAGTGCTTTTTAGTCTACAAAAAGTGAAACAAATGAATGTAACTACATATGTTCATTAATCAGTTTTCAACTTGTGCAAATTTTATGAAATAACACAACAAGCTAAAATTGAATTTTTAAAAATAAAATATATAAGAAAAACTTATATATAAAAACTGATTATATGTAATATAAAAAAAAACATATATCCCCTTTAAGATGAAAGAATCTATATAAAAGCATACAAATTAGATTGAAAGATGGCTTCCACTAAAGAGGCGAGGGAAGGTCATAAAAAGGTATTGAGGAACTGACCAAGCATGGCCCATCACCAATACAGTATTACATCAATTCTCAAATTTGAAAGAAAAGCTAATAGCAATTTCAGGAGTTTAAGTGTTAAACCTTTGGAGGCTCATCACATGTGATAAAGTGGTTTATGGCCCCAGCAAGTAGACCAGTGCCGTCTGAAAGGAGATTGAAACATGTTTGTTAAAAATCAGTCTCTTCAATAAAGACATACATTACACATGTTAATGATTTAGACATTTCATAAACAATGAAGAAACAGACCTTCTGTAAGAGTACCTTTACCGAATTCATCCACCAGACACAGAGATCGTGAAGTAGCATGCCTGCAGGAAGGTTTTCATCGCAAAAACCATAATCAAATCTTTTTTTTTATATGACATAATCAAATCTTTACTATCACAATATTTAATGTATACATTTCTATTATATCCTAGGTTCCTATTTGAGCTCTAAATCTCTTTATGATTCAACTTTTTTGTTTGCCATGCCTACTAGTTTTCACCGCAATTACAACAATCAAATTTTTTACTATCACCACATTTCTATCATGTAATAACTTGACATATAACCTCTAAATACCTCTTACTGTTTTAACTTATATTTTTTTTGTTTCCCACTGTCTCTGACTATTGGACTATCCTCCAAATCATATAAGGCACTGTATCTTTTTTTATATAGTGAAACCTTTACTAACTTTATTATAGTTGTTTTCCTGATCCTATATGGTACAGTTATAAAAGAGTAATGTGGAAGAAAGGGTCATCCCCCACAGTTCAAATACTAGGTGAATATAGAGATTTAGCCCGTGATTAATTTTAGTTCTGTGTACTAGAGCTATTCTTATCGGTCTTTTTTCAGCATACCTCAGCATCATCCCAATTTGATGTAGATCAATCATAAATGTAGATTGCTCTGCTGTCATAAGCCTGCTTCCCATCGCACAAAATATTCTGCAGTTTTGGTCCACAAAATAAACTGTTAACATTGAGATTGTAATAACTTCGTTTAATAAGATTAAGATTGTAATTACTGGACATACAAAGGTGAACTCATGTCTCATAGAATATATGGGATATAAGAAAGTCATACCTATCTGTCAGCCCAACAGTTGCTGCATCAGCTGGCACAAAACTACCAATGTGGGATAGGAAAACAATCACAGCCACCTGGAAAACATTTGGTTATTTTTTTATCTTAGAGAAAACAGGGGAGAGGACCGTAACATTGTGTAGTAAGGATCAACTATCCGGAAAAAAATGCATGCAAATTAAATTTTTGTTTAACTAAAAGACGGTTAAAACTTGTTAGAGTGAAGTACAAAACAGAGAATAGAATGTCTTATTAAAGGAAAACAAGAAGAAAAAAAATCGATAATCAAAACAGACAAACTGTAAATAAAGACATCAAGTAAATAAAGTTATTTTAAGTTTGTAAATAAAACAAAAATTGTAATTGTCCAAAGAAAATTGCCCTCTTTACTCCTGAAACATTCTATATGACATGTGAAAAGGTTCCGTGACTAATGGACACATCCAGCTAACATTCACCAAATGAACCGAAGGACTGCATCCAATCAGGATAATAATTATAGGCAAAAATATAAAACACTAATGATACAACAGAGAGATGTGTCGCCTGCAAAACAGTAGAAAATTATTTCAATTGTATTTATCACTTGTTAAATTGTTACATGGGAACCAGTAAATTTTCTGGGGTTTTATCTATCATTGTCTGTAACTTATTTTGGATCTGTAACTTCATTCTGCAATGGACTTCTGTGTTGCAATTCAAGATTCATAAACTCTATTAACAGTTGTAACTTTTGGAGTTGTCAAACCAGATGAATTAAAAACAAGATGGCCTGCCGCTTTAACATCATTTCTATTTGAAACAATAAATAAAAAATGCCCTAGAGAGTACATACTCTAGGAATATAAAGAGCTAATAACTGACTGACCTGTTTTATATAGATACTCTTCCCAGAAAAGTTAGGACCAGTAATGATATTAACTCTTCCTGATAAAAAGAGCAATTGAACATGAATTAAACAGAAAAACTAAACCAAAAATGACTTCCTGGACATAATTTAGCTAATATCAGTTATGTAGATCTACATCTATTTACCATCATGAAAAATCTTAGTATCGTTAGGAATAAACGTGTCTACAGTCATTTCCTGTAAAACGTGCCTATATAACAAACAAGACAAATTTTTATTATTAATCATTTCAACAGTTACCCCTTATAAAGAGATTTTTTATGAACCAGATGATTCGAACCTTCCATTTTTTATATCGAGCAAGTTTTCTTCAGTCAATAAAGGTCTGACGTAATTGTTCTGTCGAGCAACCAAGGCCATTGACAAAAAGCTGGAAAACAAATTATCAATAATGAAATGTCTGGGCTAGTACATTTAATTATAATGAAAAAACTTGATCTTACCAGTCCAGTTCAGCAGCGAAGGTTGAAACCTTTATCAAATGGGTTGAGAATGATATTACATGTGAAAACAAGTCTCGGGTTATCGCCCGCTCCATATCTTAAATGACAGAATTCAGAAATAATTAAGTAAGAATTGCACCATAGACCAAATATTGCAACTCTAAAAGCAAGATCAACATTCTCTATAATGTATCTTATGCATAAATCTGTTTTCAATAAATGAGTTTCATCAGGCTATCTATTGACCATCTACTAAACATAATTTAAACACATATTTGAATTGAATTACCCACTTTAAAAATTATCGCGAAAGTTGACCAAATTTGGTTATTCAAAAATCATTTATCTAATTAAGGGCTGTGAAGTTCCATTAAGCAGCCTGCATAAATCTAATACTTCAAAGTGGACCAATTGCAATTCCCAATTTTCTGTGAAAAAATGTAGAGGTTGTTGGTAAGAAGTAGCTTTTAGGATATCTTTCTAAAGCTGCAGCATGAACGAAGGGATGCACCTTGTTTTTTGAATTTCCCTCAAGTGATCCGTCAAGAAACAAAAAAACATCAGGGAGATATCAAATAGATAAGTAAACACCTTGAATTTTATGATAGATATCTCCCAGAAGATTGTCCAACTCTTGTGTCTTTGGTGTGCGATAAAAGTATTTTTTTGTCTCTTCATCTTCATCACAAAACTATATTTGAAATGATTACCATCAAAATAAAATATATTGTTAGAATAAATACTTGAACAAATTGAAAACAACAACATACAATGTATTCCCATTCTATAAGTTTCTCCAGAGTGGCTTCTTCCAGTTTTTCTTCAAAGATGCACATTAAATATCCTACAGCAAACAAAAACAGTATGCAATAATAAAAACAATATGCAATGAAGATATTGAATTGGGAGTGGTGCATGTAGTATTAATTAGATGATACAATCGGAAAAATATAATTAATAACACCTTAAAATTTCAAAAGTGTCAATCATTTTGGGACAATTTTTTGCAACTAAGTCGACTATTATGGGACGGAGGGAGTATTATATTTCTTCACAAGCATATATAACAACAAAAGGACTGATTTTACTTTTAATCCAGATACTGTGATCGGTAAACTAAGAATCCAGACACTCAATTGAGCTAATTGTTTTTCTTAACTAATAGAGTAGACTGTAGCTAGCCTTAGATGTAGCTAACCAAATAACGCATTAGCTTTCTAACTAAATGCTGAGTCAGCACAGTTAGGTAGTGATATAAATATATGTCCCTAGTTCAAATTTTAACTAACAATTCACTTGTAAACAAACTCTAAAACAGAAATTCAATATGAAATCATTCTCTCTCCCTATTTTCTTTATCTTCCCTGGTTTCTATTATTAACCATGGCGGGTTGTGGTGGGGTTTGAACACTAAATTCGAAAGTTAAAACTCAATGACACTGATGACGATTCAGGCCAAGGGCTTTAGACTCCAACTCTTATTTAGCTTCAGTTTGAACATGCTTGGACAGTTGGCAGAATAATCCAAAAAATAATAGTGCAAGGAAAACATGTTAATATAGAAGTCACATAAGAATTAGTGCATTCAAAAATAAGAATAACATATGCTTATTAGCAAATATAATTCAGCAAGGGCAGTGAAACCACTCATTACAATTTTTTTGGATACAAATATTATTCAGAGTCAGAACTACCTATTTGCGCTATATAAGCAATACAGGGAACAAACTTGTCTTTGCATAGATCGGGGAGCTGTGCAAGCTCCAATGATGAAACCTGGAAAAAAAATGTATCATGATGAATACACACGCGGCATATTTGTTTTACTGAATTAGAATTTAGAATTTTCATCAAAGGCCACCTCTTCTAGGAATTCTGGCAGTTCCTCATATATTTGCCTTAGCTCGTCCAACTAAGAATAACCAATTTATCAAAAGTTCAAAAATAATATATTAGCCACAGTAAAAACAAGGTTTACCTTGTGAAAATTTTATGTAGTAGATTATAGACTAATTCATCTGTTGAACAACTATATAAATGCTTGGCAGAGCAATTTGAATAATACATGATTTTTCAACTTGAAATGCATAAGCATTTACTTCTTACCTAAATTCATTATAATGGCGTACTAAGGTAAAGAAAAGAATGAGGAACCGGGATTTAACCTCATCACAGAAGCCTTCTTTCACCACTGTCGTATATCCCTTCTCTTTAGTTCTATTTACATCAATAACCCCAATTATCTGTATAAGATAATCAGTTATAACAAGGAATCCAATCGAAGGATAACCAACAAATATCATTCATACCAAAAAATATACCAAATAAGTTTTTACTCTCTAGATTGTGTTGACATTTAGGATGCTTTAAAAAAAACATATGCCTTTAATCATCAAATCAACATTACACACAATTTAGTTTTTGCATCTCATCCTGATGAGCAAATAAAACATACCAGCTCATACACATAAGCAAGCTCCGTTGTTATGCATGAACTTGCCTGCAGTTGTATTGCACGTTAAAATAATCATTTAAGCTAGAACCTATACTTGCACTTGAAAAGAATGGATGTGTACCTTCTCAACAATATCCAAATTCAAGTACTTCAATTCTTCTTGAAGACCTTCGGAAATTCCAACTTCAAATATCTTGTTTACATGCAATAGTGCACTGATACTCTTCAAAGATTAAAGAAAAGAATATAAAAATAATGCTGTGGCACCAAAATGTGATATTCACTGGCAAATTCCTTGGATTCTTTAACAGTTTGAACTGCACAGGAGAATATATAATGATTATCCTAAGAGTAAGGAATCCTTTCATACATACAAAACTTGTGTGTTGTGTGTTGGGTTTGTTAATTAAGCAGTATTAGAGTTTGGTCTAATTCATCCTTACAAATTTGACTTGTAAAGTGAAGGATGTCACTCTATAAATCCTTTAGAGACTCTATGTCTAATCAACGGTGGACTTTGGATCTTTCCAATTTGCTCTCTCTCACGCCCAGCACTCTTTTTCGGGCTTGGTGTGTGGATATTAACTGTGGGTGGTCCATTGTCCGATGGATAGACTCTAATTCAATATTAGAGTTTGGTCTAACTCATTCTTACAAAACTCGTTTGTACAGTGAGGGGTGCACATATATAATTCTTTAGAAGCTCTATGTCTAATTAATGTGGAACTTGGGATCTTTCCAATAAGCATAAGCATAGCCCAATATAGAAAGGTAACATGATATCTTTGGTTTTGTTTAAATGAATTTTTGCTACCTACAAGAACACCAATCCCAATATTCTCACATCATGACAAAAATAATGGATAATCCAGGAAAACTATAAAAAAATATTCCATCCATATGCTTTATTTTATAAAAAATGACATTTGATTTAAATAATTCACATATTTATATGATTGTTTATAAATCACAATCAACCCATATAGAATGGAACAAACCTAATGAAGTGGAAATAGAAGCCAGATAGTTTAATACACTATTCATTTTATAATTGACCGATCATTAACCAGGTAAACCACTGTTCTTATCATTTAATTGGTTCAACTTCTTCCCCACTTCTCACTGGTTATTCCTAAGCTCAAACTTACCTCATGTTTGCAAGACTTTGGTGTCATGTCCTTTTTCCAACAGCGAGACTTTGTTATTTGTCAATCATTACTTACAAGCTAAAACAGATATGAAACTAGGAACAATATGAGAATGGGAATAACTACAAACTTTTGTTCCAGGCAACCATTAAAAAGAATACAAACAAAGGTGCCTACAAGTTTATGGCTTTTTGTTAAGGGAATTGGGGTCACGTAAGTATTAACTCAAGGAACCTTTTACATGTAGAAGCAAGCATGAATTCAAACAGCACAAGGAAACAAAACAATAATTGGAAATCAAATAAAGGCCCTAAAGACAAAATTACCTTCAGAAGTGCTGCCCAATCAGTGCTAGTGCATATGGAGCTTGGAGAGTCAAATTTCTTGATCGATTGAAAGTTAAATATTTGGACGTATAAGTTTACAGAGAAATAAACTTATGCTAAACAGAGAAACATCATATTCTTAATTATACTAAATTGGACCAGCCTATCTTCATAAAACAAAACTCTGCTCATAGGATAAAACACGCTGATTAATGCAAGAAGTTTAAAACATGAGGTATGATGTATGCTCTTAAATAACAGGATATATAAAGAGAGCTTACTAGAAAGACAACATATTTGACAAACTTGGGGGGAACGGGAAAGAATTTTTCATACCTTCAGCAAGTGCGGAATGTCCTTCACAGATTTCAGGGTTTCACGTAAAGAAGTAACGAGTTCTTCTGACCATCGAAAGAAAGATATCTCTTTCCCATTAAAGAAAATCAGTTATTTTTTACTAAATAGCCAGTTCGCCTACAAATGTATAAAAAAGTAAATGCTTCTTCCAACCTGAAACTTTTGATTCTGCAGATTTTGTAAAGAGAAATAGGCCATATGTGATATACTATAAAAGGATACAGAATTTAATCGGTAGTTTAGAACTTCAATATCAAGAATGGGCCTCAAGAACCACTGTCTGCAATGGGAGTAAGACAAAAACATTACTATAAGTGTTGATGTTTAAGATGTACACGTATTCAGTCTCACAAGTTTAATAGTTGTTATTTATCACCTCAAAAGACGTCTACCCATTGAAGTGACACACTGCATTCAGAACAAAAAAGTATTCACGTTTTGCAGGAAATTGACACTCACTAAATTGAATTAAATGGGTAAGAGAGTCCCACATTGTATTGAATGAGATAAGGCTGTGAGGGGAGGTGTTATGAAAAGTCCCACATTGAATGAGATAAGGCCTAAATAATTGTTTATAAGTGGAGGGAACTCCCCATCTTAGAAGGTAGTTTTGTAAAAATGAGTTAAGCTCAATGTAAAATCCTAAGATAAACAACTTCAACAAACCTTATTCATCATTCCAAATACAGAAAACCTGCAATTAAGATATATTAACTCAGATAGTTACTGATTTCTAATTATATAATATATAAGATTGAGTCAGCAACTACCCTTCTTTTGCTCTACCAATTCCCATGTGGCTTGGGTGCTTGTCAATCTGGAATATTTGTAATGCTTCATGAGCTGCTGCATCAAGTTTGATAAAGTTATTTCTGTATCTCCACTTTAAAGAAAGGCACGGGTTGAGTCAACATTATCTCCATTCAAATAGCATAATGTTGAGGAATAAAATATGGAATGCATTTAAGGGCCAAGTGAAATAATTGTAAGGATACAGTGAAATTTCTGCTAAAGAATCTATTGTGATTGATGTGTTTCCAGATTCTTTTTGCTCAAGAGTATCCACAATCCTTTCATTCTCTAATATTGCAAGAAGGCCACCACTAGCACGAACTTGTACTTCGCTTCCCATGTCCATCATGGAGCTCAACTGCAATTGTAACAGGGAATAAAGGTTGGAAATAGATCTAAATCTGTTAGAGTATTGCACTGATATATGGAAGGACCAGAACAATGATTCAAAGGCCAGACTTAATACAAGTAAAGAAATGTTGGAAGAACAAATATTGTCATTATTAATCTAAGCATGTGCATTTAAAAGTAACAATCTTAAGATGCTTGGAAGATCCCCTAATGTGATATATAGAGACAGATGATAAATTGCAGCAGTAGTAGTTTTGGACTCACAAAGTAAATCCTTTCTTTGACGTCTAATCCATCATCCATTCCCGCCACCCGAAGGTAAATTAATCTGTAAAAGCACGAAGGGAAGGAGGAGAAAGAAGAAGAAGCAAATAAATGCTGAAATTTCAGCGCACCATTTTCGTGTTTTTCCTTTCATTGGAATGATAAGATTGACAATTCACCAAAAAAATGTCATGAATAGCGTAATTCCAAATCACAATGAAAAATTATGCATGTTAATTAGAAGTACAAAAGAAAACACATTGTAAAGACTTTTCCTTTACCCTCGCTAAAGCTGAAAATAGAAAAACACGGCTTTTCTAGATTAAAAAAGAAAGAGATGGAGACAATCTTGCCAAATGTGAACTGAAAAGACAAGCCAAAAACCATAATTTCAGATAGAAGGTAAGTTAATCAAAGTTGCTTTTGCATATGGGTGAGTCTTTCCGCATGATAACTTTCAATATTCATATTTTAAATTTTATATAAATTAGACAAATCACCGTGCCACATAACAATACAAAAGTGAAGCGAAGAACTGAGATCTATATAAAATCATGTTTATCAAGATTCAAGAATTCAACATATCATGAACAAGTACACTGCAAACACTTGAATAAAAAATTATCTTCAAGATCTTAGCTGCTTCAATACCTGTGCCATGCTTGCTCATAGCTGAATATTGAACTTTTGACAAGCTTTACTGTAGGAGCCTCAGCTACTTCATCTGCATAACTTAAATTGGTAAAATGATCCAAGAGGTAGACTTTTGAAACACAACCACATGATGTGCGCCATACCACTTTGTTGCAGAGTAGCCAAGAAAGATTCATCACATTTAGTGCTTGTGTATATCACCAGAGGGTTTGCTTGATATTTCACTGCACTAGTCATTGAAGCCAAAAGACATTCATAAATTACAACCCATAACTAATAAAAGATTTAACTGGAAGTCGCTAGGGGCATATGAAACACAATAATTAAATTAATGTGAAATGACACGTAAATGCTCTTGGGCTTAAGTTTCAATATGATGGAATATAGAACCAAGAAGGAAGATTGAAAGTAAAACTGAAATCAAATCCGACAATAATAGGGAAGAGGAGGGGGGGTACATACCGAGATCAATAACTGAAAAACCTTTGTCCCCGTCATCCCAAGCTTCAAGCACATTAAGTTGTCGAAGACTGGAATCATAATAAGAAACTCCTATTCTGTAAAGAGGATTTGACAACTCATCAAACAAAGCACACACTGCATATACCTTTAATAGTTATGTAACCACTTTTTACCCATCACTCCGTATATTATAACTTATATATTACTTTTAATTATCAATGTTTCTGAAACAATCGGCCACTCATTTCAACTACCTTCCTGCAATATCACTCTTCACACCATTTCACTTCCAATGCACAAAAATTATCATTTGGTTTTTGCATCAAACAAATTTATTCTAGATTGTTTGACAATTTCTAGCAACAGATATTTGAGTAAATAAAAGAAGCTTACCTATGACCATTTTGTATGCAGGCCATGTAAACCTGCATAAATAAATTAATCAATTAAGAACTGAGATTGCAGTCAAGCAAATCTATCACTTTAAGTAAAAAGACTACATGAACTAAAGTATTGAAGCTGATGAGTTATTTATGCATAACCTCTAAGAAATTATAATTGAGAATATCTGGTTAAAGTATCAGCCAAATAAATATTCAACAGACAAAAATTAAAGCCCTTTCTCACTAGGTTAATGAAATATTCAGAACTAATCTAACTTAATTGCTTACTCATTAGTTTAGCCTGTAATTGATTATAGTTATGTTATATACCTTCTAGGACATTGTTATCTAAGAAACACGGACACAGACACAAACACCAGACACGATACTGACACAATGACACCGATAATTATTTTAAAAAATAAATAAATTGAACGTTATCATAAGTGTCAGTGTCGTGTCAGACACAAATACAATTTTTCAGAGGTATCGGTGCTATAGAGATTGTTATATAAAGTTTGTTGATCAGACGTGCATTTCATATGGTAACATCAAAACTGAAACATATAAAAAAAAAAAAAAACTACTGATTAAAACTCCATTCACATTTTAGTACATAACTTTATTCAACACAAAGACCGTAAGAATACTAATCAGCTTGAATAAAACATGTTATCTAATATCGAAGTGTTGATTATTTGGAGATATTAACCCTAAAAAATAAGCATAACCAGTAATAAAATTATCTAACACTGTCGATACTAGTTTCAATTTCAGTTCATCAATTCAAACGAACAAAGAGTGTTATCTACAAATGAACCGTTCATTTTTCCAGTTTCTGTATAAAAATGCAATGGCGCCAAATTCAGTTTTAATTTAACATCGTTGATCTAAAACACGGTGCGTGTTGTTTCGTTGTGTGATTGGTAAGAGAGAAAATTTTGAAGAAAGAGTTGCGTTAGGGATGGACCTGAGGAACGTCGTCGATCTCACCCATGTCCTCCTCCATTTCCGGCGATCTTGTTTCTGAGCTAACAAGTGAAATGTGAACTGAAAAAATGAATCCGAGAAAGTAACGGTGGTTTGAGCGGGGAAATTTCAAAATTGGTGAATCTCTGGTTTATATATTGGGGTGAAAACTTAAGAGCGGTGGAAAATTTGCATTCGAACTTATAACTGCTGTGATACGGTGTCGTTTGGAGCTTTTGCAGAAATGATTTATTTTAACCGGCCACTTTTGGTGCCTTATTTTCAATTTTTTTAATTTTCATTTTCATTTTAAAAATTAATTTTTTAGTCTCTAAACTTTAAATGAATTGAAAGGGTGATTTTTTTTAATGGAAAAACATACGTTAGATTTTTAATTTTTTGAACGATTCATCACAGTGCAAGTGATAATCGTAACCCTTTTGTGAACGGATTGTTTTATCCTAGAGGCGTCGTGGTTATTAAGAGTTATTTTACATAATTTTGGCATTACTGCGAAACGTCTTAAAGAAAGTGTAATGTTACTCAACTCAACCGATAACTTCCTCCGTGGAAATCTTTTCAAAATCCGAAAAACAACAATTTTAAGACGTTTGTATTAACTGCCATGTCTACTGAGGAAATTATCGGAACTACTGCGGTCGCTACTATGTCTGACAAATCATTTAAGTTTTTTAGGGTTCTTACTTCAAACGTTGGAAGTCTAAGAAGAAGTTCTTCTTAACTTTAAAGAAGGTTGTCCATGTTGCTCCTTCTGGATCAATTGAACTAACTAATGGTAAGACACCGGTGGAATCAGACGGAGACTCCAAAAACGTCTGATTTAGACTCTGCTGCAAAAACTAAAGATGTGGCAGATAAATTACAGTTCGGGAAAGAAATCGCTTTATGGCAAGAGAATGACTATCTTTGCAAAAATCACATTTTGAACAGTATGATTTGTACGGTTACTACCATAATTACAAGACTGCTAAACAAGTATGGGAGGCTCCGCATAAGAAATACGATACTGAAGAAGCAGGTGCAAAGATATATGTTGTCAGCCGCTACTTGAACTATAAGGTGGTGGATGAAAAATCTATGGAAGCTCAAAGCCACGAAATTCAGAAGATCGCTCATGAAATCATTACAGAAGGTATACCCCCTTGATGAACAATTTTAAATTGTTGTTATCATTGACCAACTGCCATCTGGTTGGAAAGATTTCAAAAATATGCTTCGGCATAAAACAAAGAGTTTTCAATCGAGAGTCTAATCACTCGCCTACGAATTGAAGAGGAAGTTAGAAAATAATATCAGAAAGATAAAGTCTTAGTTGTTTCTAACAACAAACAGAGATTCCGTGCGGGTCTGAAGCCTACGAGAAAACCACTAATGAATCAGAACCACGATGTTATGAACCGAATCAAGAATCGGAATCCCTCAAGGGGCACATCTTCTTTGATTGCTAGACAACAACCATCAATTCAAAGAAATGACGCTCTGGTTTTCACTTGCTATAATTGTAGAAAATCGGGTCGTAGGGATAATATATGCAAGAGCAGGCCCAAACCTGTTGGCTATAATGAACAAGTTAACTTGACTGATGAGCAAATCATTGCTATGATCACTGAAATCAATATGGTTGGTGGAAGTGATGGTTGGTGGATAGACATTGGCGCCTCTCGTTATGTCTGCTATGATCATGTTGTGTTTAAGACATACACAACTGCTGAAAATAGGAAAGTGTTATTGGGAGATGCTCACACCACTGATGTTGTTAGAATTGAAGACATTGAGTTGAACTTCACCTCAAGAAAGACTTTAATCTTGAAGGACGTCATGCATGTTCCCGACTTAGAAAGAATCTTGTTTCTGGTTTTCTTTTGAATAAGGTAAGGTTTAGTCAGTCTATAAAAGGCAGATTTGTACATCATCACCAAGAATTGTATTTTTGTTGGGAAATGGTACGTCACTGATGGCATGTTTAAGTTGAATGTTGATTTGAATAAAATTTCTCCTTTTGTTTACTCTTTGTGTGATTTTAATATTTGGCATGATAGACTTTGTCACGTTAATAAACGAGTTATTTCTAATGCAGGCAACTTAGGCCTAATCCCTAAATTAAATGTCAATGATTCAAATAAATGAAAATATTGTAATAAAGCTAAAATAACTAGGACTTCGCATAAATCAATTATTAAAGAATCTGATCCTCTAGATCTTATACACTATGATATATGTGAATTAGATAGAACTTTAACTAGAAATAGTAAACGTTATTTTATCACTTTTATTTACGATTGCTCTTATTATACTTATGTATACTTAATGAAGAATAAAATTGAAGCGCTAGAAATGTTTAAGATGTATGTAACTGAAATTGAGAATCAATTTAGTAGGAAGATCAAGAGACTTCATAGTGATAGGGGAATTGAATACGATTATGGGTTGTTTAATGATTTATATATTAAACACTAAATTGTACCTAAAACGACTGCTCCATAGTATCCTGAAATGAATGGTAAAGCAGAAAGAAAGAATAGAACTCTTACTGAACTTGTTGTTACAATTATGATGAATTATGGCGTTTTACTTCACTGGTGGGGAAAATTTTATTGATTGTTTGCTATGTCCTGAATAGAGTTCCCAAGTCAAAAAGTAAGATCTCACCATATGAGATATTAAAGAAAAGACAACCAAGTTTGTCTTATTTGAGAACTTAGGGCTGTCTCGCTTATGTCAAGATTTCGAATCCGAAATGAGTTAAACTCACTAGTAGAGCTTATGAATGTGTATTCATTAGGTATGCAGCAAACAGTAAGGCATACAAGTTTTATGACCTAAATGCAAAAGTGATCATAGAATCAAATGATGTTGAATTTTATGAAAACAAATTTCCTTTTAAATAAAGAAACAGTGGGGGGACACCCAATCGAGTCACATTCATGTGATAAGAAGTACATAAAGCAACGACAATGTAGAAACAGAATTTCGAAAAAGTAAAAGAGTAAGAGTTTCTAAAGACTATGGGTCCGATTATGCGGCTTATAATGTAGAAGAAGATCCAATAAATCTTCAAGAATCATTGCTATCTCTGGATGTAGATTTATGGCAAGAAGCTATTAATGATGAGATAGATTCTCTAGAGTCTAACAAGACCTGACACTTAGTAGACTTGCCTCCTAGTTGCAAAACAATCGGTTGTAAATGGGTTTTGAAAAATAAACAAAAATCTGATGGAACTATTGATAAATACAAGGCTCGCCTTGTAGCCAAGGGTTTTAGACAAAGAAAAAATATAGATTTCTTCGACACCTTCTCTCTAGTCACTAGAATTACATTAATTAGGGTACTTATTTCAATACTTGCTATTTATAACTCAATAGTACACCAAATGGGTGTTAAAACAACCTTTTTAAATGGTGACTTAAAAGAAGAAATCTATATGGAACAACTAGAAGGATTTGTGATCCATGGACAAAAAAACAAGGTCTGTAAGTTAGATAAGTTTATGTATGGACTAAAATAAGGTCGGCTAGTTCACGCTCATCTTCTTCAAAAAGCGAGGCGCCTATATTTGTCACTTGGTGAGTCGAAGGACCTATCTGGACCTCTTTTAGATCCTTTGTGGGTGTAAGTCTCTCGTTCTCCACGCCTAGCCTGTGGTCACAACTCATAGTGTTTAGGTCATGTGCTTCGAAAAAGGTGGCGCCCGCATGGGCGATATCCTTCTTTTTCCATCGCTAGGATATTCTGGTAACATTCTTGGGCGCTTTCTTAATCACCTCACACCGTCTCAACTCGTCCGCTGGGTAGCGCGTACTTCAGGACCATGTATTGGATGAATATAATAGCCCTTAACGAGTTAACGATGTTATAGTTCAATGTGGAGTCTTCTCACACGCCACATGTTGTTTCTAGGGTTGTGTGACCCATTACTTGCATCTGTTTGCCAAACAGACCTACTAGTGAACCCTAAAACTCCTTAATGCTACTAGAATTAAACTGGAGCTTCTGAAAGGTGCTCCCAAATAGAACGTCAATTAAGTTTCCTTGGCTTATCAAGACTCACTTGATATACTAATTACCGTATTGCATAGTGATGACCATGTGGTCGTTGTCATTGGGGTAGACCCTAATGACATCAATGTTAGAGAACATAATTCTGACCCCCTAATATTTTACGGGTCATGGGGATATTACGTTCACAGTCAGCACATGTCTGACGTATTTCATCTAGGAGGAGCTGACTTTTTTTTATTTATCACCACCAGTTTAGTCCGATTCGGGGATCAAACTGTGGTCCTCCCTACCAAACTCAACGTCAATCATCACTGGACCAACTAACTATTTGTTAAAATAATTCTGTCCACCAATCATATAAATAGTAGTACAGTATAGTTTACCTCAAAACAAATTCAAATAGCACTCCAAAGTCCAAACTTTAAATTTCCCAATAAAACTGAATTTCCCTTCTTACTCCGCCGTGAATTTAGAGAAACAAACATAAAAAGGCCGGCCACTATAATTTATTACACTTGGCAAAAAAAAAAAAGTAAAACAATATTTTAATACTAATACATAATCTATATTTATTAATTAACTTTAATAAAATATATTATTACTAATTAATTTTTTGTTCCATTTTTTGGAATATTATTTCATCGCAGATCACTGAGTTTATGATCTTCCACTCCCTTGTAGGAAGCATCATCATCAACTTCTTCTACTATCAATTCCTTCTCCCACACACTACAAATACCAAAAGCACTTTTAAGCTATTTTTCAATTATTTTCCACGTCCCAAAATAATCACTTCCTCACCGCGATTTTAGCTCTTCCCTTAACGTGCGCATCCTCGGAAATGGAATCACCTACTTTTGTTTCAAAAGCGAGGACAGCCTTTCATTCCGCTGCGGCGAAAGCGGAACGTGTTCTCCTTGACTTCAAATCAGATCGAGGTTGGTTCTCTTCACGCCACATCATAGATTTTGCTTTTTTTTCTCTGTTTTCTATTTCGTGTTCAATGGATATGGTTTGTTTTCAGTATTTTGGGGCTTTTTTTGGGATATTTTGTTTGAATTTTTTGTTGAGATATTTGTTTTGGGAATTGGCATTGACTTGATTTGTTGATTGTTGGAGAAGATCAAGAGAAACAATCTCCTGATAGCTTGACGAGGCAATCTGAAGTTGAATCTACAAGCAGCGAGAAAGAGAGTAAGGTAATTAGGATTGGAGGTTTTTGTTGTTGTAGATTTTCCTTATTCAAATTGTTGTATTGAACACGGTGAAAATGTATGCACTTTGGGGTTAATGCATTTGGATTTGGTTTAAGATTATGAAATAAAAATGTATTAGTTTGTTCTATGAATCACAGACACTGACCCGTCAACATCAATAGTAATTTGAAATAATGAATAAATTAAACGTAATCATTAGTGTCAGTGTCAGTTTCTGATAACACATTAAATTCAGAGGCGTTGGTGCTAGAGATGTTTGTTTGGTTAGGTTTTGATTGAAGGTTTATAATTGAAGGTTTAGAATTGGATGATGTTTTTGGTACTTGTTAAGCACCATTTTTCCATGTGATGGGTGGTAATTATTAATTACTTTGAAAATTTGATATTTGGAGTGGGATATTATTATTATTGCAGTTTGAGGTTAATGCATTTGGATTTGGATTATGAAATGTAAGTGTATTAGTTTGTTTTGTTAGGTTGTGGTTGAAGGTTAATAAAGGGAAATTAGAGTTGGATAATGTTTTTGTACTTGTTAAGCACCATTTTTCTATGTAATGGTTGGTAATTATTAAATATTAATTACTTGAAATTTGATATTTGTAGTGGGATATTATTATTGCAGTTTGGGGTAAATGCATTTGGGTTTGGGTTATGGAATGGAAGTGTATTAGTTTGTTTTGTTAGGTTCTGGTTGAAGGTTAATAAAGAGAGGGAAATTTAGAATTGGATAATAGATTTGGTGCTTGTTAAGCACCATTTTTCCATGTAATGGGTGATAATTATTAATTACTTGAAAATTTGATACTTGTAGTGGGATATACTATTGCAGTTTGGGATTATGCATTTGGATTTGGGTTATGAAATAAAAGTGTATTGGTTTGTTTTGTTAGGTTCTGGTTGAAGGTTAATAAAGAAAGGGAAATTTGGAATTGGATAATATTTTTGGTACTTGTTAAGCACCATTTTTCCATGTAATGGGTGGTCATTGTTATTTAGTTGAAAATTTGATATTTGTAATGGGATATTACTATTGCAGGTTCGCAATGAAACTAAGCCTAAAAAGTGGAGACCTCCGCATATAGGGATAAAACAAGATTGGCAAGATAAGTTTAAGAATATTCGGATAGGGAGAAAAGAAGAAGCTGAAGATACAGATAAAACTGGGGATGCAAACATGGCAATGCCATTTTATGATGAAAATTTGTATATCTTGAATGTGAAGAATGATCTTGAGGCAAAGGTAAAAAAATATTTAACATTTTAAATCAAGAATTTGGATTCTGGTTATGTGCTGATAATCTACGTGTATAAACTAGGCTAGGATTCTGTGATGTTAGCGAAGTTTGATAATGTGGGATGTGAACAATTTTTGTTTTCAAAATAGTTTTTGTCCAACCGAGTAAATTAATATGTAAGATATGATGAATGCATGGTATGTTTGTGGTGAATTGTGGTGAATTTGTAATGTATGATTGTTAAGAATCTCATGGCTTATTTGATCTTTCCAATAACTTGATTAAAGATATAGTTGAAGTTTTCTCATTGATTAGTTAATTTAATTTTACAAATGGGTTGTTTTAATGATTCGTGTGTAAAAAAATTGATTTAGGCTTCAGAAGCAATGCCATCTGTAGAAGGCCTAACTGCTGCGACTAAAGATCCCATTCCTCCATCATCTGTGTTGAAACAATTGTCTATAGCTGTCGAGTAAGTATTGTTTGCAATTCTTTTGCCTTTTCTTGCTCATTTTCCTGCTACTTACTCATATTCTACATTGTCACGTTCTACTTCTGTGGTAGAGATTATCCTATTCTATTAGGCACTTAATTATTGAACGCAAGTCTGTACAAATCAAAGAAAATTAGAATTTTGTTTCTGTTGTTCAGAAAAATTTTCAGCTTTAATGAAACAATTATGTTATCCTCTTCCTTAAAATATCGACCTTTTGACTAGGGCTGGAAGTAAGGCCAAGTCCATGAAAGATTTTATAGCTTCATCAGGAAGTTCTTCACCTGCCAGAGAGAGAGTAGGCTTAAGTCTCTCTGCAGTTAAGGCTTTAGTGTTGCGAGAAAAGGAGGATAAACTTACCTCTGAGTTTAGTAGCGATGAGAAAGTTGTGCATTTGATCAACGCTATTTTTGATCCAGGTATGTGCATTTTAGGAGGCTTGGTGACAATGTAATTGCGCCAAACAACCTTTTCATGCTTATACTTTTCCTTTGACATATTATCCTGTGATGATCTTTCACTTTCATTGTAATATTTGCAAGATATTCGCAGAGGGAGATTTCCTTAGAAGGAAGATCAATTCCAGTTCAGAGGAAAATGACATAGCATCTTTGCCAAGAGATATTCACGGTGCTCCTCCTGAAAGTCTTGTCGTAAAGTTGGCTGAAATTATTGGAAACTACAAGACCCTCCGAAAAATGTCTCTTTTCTGGTGCAGGGTTGTTGCTGAAGTATGTTTAACTCAAAAATAACTTTTAGTTATGATATCATATAAACACTAAATTGTTAATCTAGGAATCGAGTTTTGATATATGTTTTTTATCACACTTTCTTTGATATATATTTTATCAAGTAACTCTTTGTTTAAGGACTTATGATCTTGGTAATAGAGTGCATTGTCATTACAAGATTAATATCTTCATATTAGATCACATGATTTGGACAATTAATATCTTCACTTTAGGTTACCTTATTAAGTTTATTTATTCTTTTCCTCTTTTTTTTTAGGTACTTATAGTAGAAGTAACTATCTTTTTCATTTTGTTCTAGTGGTTGGGTCATTTTTCTTTTCACATTGTTATTATGGTTTTTGGCTATTGTTGTTGTGAAATGTTTTTTTTTTTTTAATTCTGGACTTCTGGTCTAATAAATCTGCATCCAGTTACGTCCTTTCTTCCCGTAGCAAATAAATAGAAACAGTGAAGCAATAGCAACATATACATAATTGGAAACTTAGAAATGCTCTGAATTAACTTATTCATGTGAGTTTTGATTGAGCCTGTAAAGTTGTTTGCCTCACTTCTTTCTCCTTCAAATCTGCTTGTCCTTGAAAGAAAATAAAAGATATAAATACTATATCAACTCTGGTCTAGAATTTGTAACTTGAACTAAACTTTGACTGTTAATGCTTCTTCTTAATTTTCCTTCTTTAGTAATGGCTGAAGAAGATTATTTTATTTATTTACTGATGCAGCTGAGAAAATTTTGGTCTGAAGAACAATATTTACCTGGAGTCCCCCAGAACGAGATTCCAGATCTGAAAACATGTCTTCTGTATCAACAATTTCAAGTAATTAATTGTTGTATATCTCGGAAGAGGCTCCGTATCATTGCGACTGAATCTCTAGAATCTATGATGATGCAAGCTAGTTCAGACATTAAAGAATCAGCCAATGATGATGATGGAGCTCCTGCCGGCCCTGTTTTATATGCTAGATTAAATACCGGGGAGCGTGTTCTTCGACTTGGTGCTGATTGCCGGTCTGGTGATTTGACATTGTTGGAAACTGGCGAACCTGTGTACTCTCCTCTCACCCAGGTTTGATATACTCATTTATTGTTCCTTGTAATTGCTAATTCAACTTGTTATTATACTTAAGATATTTGTGATAATTCATATAGGAAGGACCTTTGCTTACAGAAGATTTAATTAGAGAAACAGAGGAGTTTGTGCTGCGGACTGGAAGGTCTGTAGAACAACTGAAATTTATCTTTGACCCAGTTTATTACCTTCATTATATATCCGTTTTCATGTTTTCCTTATACAAATCCCAATTCACTCTTTTATGTCACAAATCTTTTTACCGAGTCATCAACCTGATATTGCTTTTTGATTAAATATGCCCTTTGAATTGTTTGACATGATCTAAACCTATCACCTGTTGACTTGCATGTATTACGTCCAGTACCAATGTCTGGGAATCTAAAATATATAGCCTGTGTTTACTTAGATCTGTTTTAAAATAATTTATATAAATTGAATTGATGAACAAGTTGGTTAATATAATGTTCACCTAATGTTATTTTGAAATTCTTTGATGATCGTTGTGTCTGTTTCTCATCTGACTAGTATTGCAAATGCTGGGTTCATTTAACTGCAGATATGCACCCATTATGTAATACCTTATTTTTAGCATCAACTAGGCATTCTTGATTACTGACTTACTTTTTGTGGTCAGTGTTGGGGCTGGCTGCTCGCAACTTCTCTCAGATATGCAGGCTTTCAAGGTGAGGCTCTTACTTGAAGTGCACTTCCTTGAAGTGAACTTTTCTTTCCACTATGAAATATGAATGCTTCTAAGCTCTTTTTTTTTTAATATGCTTAATCTTCTGTCTTGAGTTCGTTCTGTTTTTCATCATATTTTAGGCAGCGAATCCTGGATGTATTTTGGAGGATTTTGTAAGATGGCACTCACCTCCTGATTGGACAGACAACGAGGCTAGTATTGAAGACAGTGATGTTTTTGACAGTGGCGAGTCATTGTCGATCAGAGGCCAGCTAAGTCGGCGTATGCAAAAAGAAGGTCTGCTAATGGTCTTTTTTATCCTATATTGATCCTTAAAATCTGCTGCTACACAATTTCTTGTTTTTATTGTTATGTTATTGGATCATCAGCATTTGATACAATTGTGGATTTTATCTGCTTGAAGCAAATATAGCTTATTCAATGTACTTTGTCACCAGTGTTATCAAATTGCGGCACCATGGCCGCTATGGCAGATATACATGGCGTTTTTTGGGCTCGCCGCAATGGTAAATATTGGCCGATATTGCGGGTTTTTACGCCATAATCCCTAAAATGGCGCCAGCCAGTTTCGCGGGATTTTGGCTCTCCACCATCGACAACACTGCTTGTCACCAATCTTGAGAAATATTTTGCTCTATGGTTATAAATTTTGCCATCATTTAGTTTTTCGCGGCTTTGATCTACAGCGGGGTTGTAGTTTGGTGAGTTATTAGGAAGGTACCATGGAGTATACACTATATAAAGCAGGAATGGTTTAATGCAGGCTGATGGAAAAGCTCTTGTGATTAACTGCAATGGGCTCGCCTCTTTTGTGACCTCTGCCACTGCAAGAGCTCATAGCACTTAGTTGTTTTGTTATTGATATTGGAGTTTTGTTATTGATATTGGAGTTTCGTATTCCCAACTGCATTATGCAAACCGTTGGATTGGAATTTTGGCCGTGTGACTATGAGGTCACAAGTTTGAATTGTGGGTTGTAGAAACAACCTCTTGCACACAATAGGTTGGTAGGGTTGCCAACAATAGACTTAGTTACAATGGGCTCGCCTCTTTCTGTGACCTCTGCCACAGCAAGAGCTTATAGCACTTAGTTGTTTTATCATTGGTAATGGAGTTTTGTATTCCCAACTGCATCGTGCAAACCATTATGTTGAAGGTCTTTGCTTCTTATGTGTGAAGTGTGATGCGTCTATATCTTCATGGCATCGGTATAAAATATATATTGCCTAAATTGAATATCATATCAAATATATGGTAAATCATATGCAAATAACTGAATTTAGATAGTTGCTTATTTTTTATTGTAGCACAATCTGTAAGAAACATGGCTCTGTTGAGCACTAAAGTTGTTTTGATTGCATATCAGATTTTTTTTCTTCTAAATTTCATTAGATGTTGATGATAGGTAATTTGTGGCGTGAATTGTGGCTAACATCTAAACCAGTACCAGCCGTTAAGCAGGCACCTCTCTTCGATGAGGATTTAGCAGTGTAAGTAAATAATCAATTTTTGTATTTATATTCTTCTCTAATATCATTCCTGGAATCTCATTTTGCATTCATTTGTAGAGAGGGCATACTCAATGCACTTGAAGACATCCATCCTGTAGAGCTTTTTGGACAGTTGTTTGTCTCTTTAGTAAGTCCTTTCTTTTTGGACCGTTATTTAGGCAGCCCTTTGATACCTAATGTTGATTGATTCTATCCACACACACCCACGGTTATACAATTCTTATGCCTTTTCTAACTATAACATTTTGTCCTGATTGTATAGCTTGGGTTAGGATTTGCGATCGCTGAACCTATGCTGTCTAGTAGCAAGGATTTCTCAAAGTTGTTCTGTGACTGCAAGGAGTATATAGTTGCTACTTGCCAAACCAACAAATGGAATGAAAAAGTTGATGACCTTGTCCAGGTGGGTACTTTTTGACTGTGGCTAATATACAAAGTTACCCAGCATCAAATTATTCCTCTAATTAGACTTCATTTATAAAAACATTGATATATTAATGGTCACAACTCATATTCCTGCTTAGGTATATGACACAGTAGAGACAATGTTACTGAATCCTGAAGAAGCATTGAAGATGATGAAACAGACAGAAGAATCAAATATGGTTACTGATGAACCAAAGAGCCGGTTTAAGCGGCTTAGCCTTATCTTCAGCAGCAAAGATAAAGTATCGAAAAAAACCCCGTCAAAAGATCAAACAAATGAAGAAGAAAAATCAACGCGACAATCTTTCTCAAGTTTCTTTGAAAACAAGTCATCTTTATTTTCAAAGAAGCCTCCTAGGTCTGGATGCCCGTCTCCTTCCGAGAAACCTGCTCTCGAAACTGATTGGACAATTGTGTAACAAATTTCATCTTCTCCCTGTATATATATACCCACTCCCCCCCTCTAAGCATATAACTGTAAAGTTTTTTTATTCTTTTTCCCAATACTGGTTGGTGAATTTTGTACAAATTTTAATGAATGTTGTGTTTTTATTTGTTTAAATCTGACGAAATCGGATGTTTTTCTTTTTTAAAAGTGATATTTTAGTTGCATTCTTTCCCTTTTTGTGTCATATTCGCAACCCGCCCTTATATTTGAGACTTACAGGTTATGAAGTTCTCGTTTGGATATATGTCCATTAAAAACAGTCTCTCCGAAGCAATGGTGCTAGAACATTTTGGTTTCACGAGATTGTAAATTTGTAACAGCTACAAAGTTTAAAACAATACAAATTCCTTTTATTATCTTAATGCAAACTAAGGATACAAAAACAAATTCATACAACTACAAAGTCGTTGTTCTAGCATCTTCAGTACATAGTAATAAAACATTTCTTCATATCAGGAGTGCTCAACATCTTCAGTACATAGTAATAAAAGTTTTCTTCATATCAGGAGTGCTTGTCTATTTATCCTCTACATCATCAACCTTGTCTTCGTTTACTTTATCGAAACCATAATATTTGGTAAGAATATCCGGCACGATGAAATTTGATATGAAGTAAAATGTTAAAAGCAGGGCACTGCAATGTATAAACAAAAGCAAAAGTTTTCAGCTTGTTATATCTTCTATAGTTAATGAACTGTGACATCATAAACAAGGGATAGAAAAAATCGTACCTTACTGGAAGGAACGTAGCCAGGTCACCGGGTTTGGGTGGAGAAGTAGCAGCAACAACAATGAAATCTTGAATTGCCTTAGTCCTTAATGAACTTGCTGAAGAAAAGTTCTTGCAATGTGGATTAGTCCTGCTTGGTTCTACACCCCAGAGTAGTTTTGTAGTATTCTCCATCCCTATATGATGTTGTTGTTGCAGTTTGAGTTTTGCATGCAAGGGAAACAATGAAGAGTGGAGGTGGAGGCAAGTCATGGTGAAGCTTAGTTCTTCACTGTGGGAAACTTCTCTTCAGAAAGATATAGTATTGGTTCTCACAGTGTTCAACCAGTTTGCTTAGGATAATGTTTGGGAGGATGATATTTTAGTAAAGATGATTTTATATCCTCTTACATTACAGCTACACATATGGTCCTATTCTATTTTTGTATTATTGCTATAGGCAGTTCTATGCTATTATTATTCAGCTGTGCTTTACACTATATTTCACACTTAGATACAGTATAATAAGCCGTTTACAAATACCACAAACAGTATTTTTTCAAAATATATTATTTTATAATAAAAAATATATTTTAAAAACCATAAGTATTTATTTTGTAACACAAATAATAGATTCTGTTATTAACTAATATAATCACTTCATTAACTACAAAAATACACATTATGAATCACTTATTTTACTTATAATTCATTATTTAATTTTATTAGTTTATTATCATTATTTAATTTCATTAACCATTTTTTAATATTACATTATAAACTCTATTAACTAGTATTTTACAATTATTAATTAACTTTATTTTAATACTTCAAGAATTTTTTTTATAAATACACACTTATTAATCAAATTATAATTTATATTAATCATTATTTTACATGTTACTAACTAAAATTGATTTACCACATATTTTTTTATGTCAGGAAACTTAATAACTAAATTATGAATTGTATTAATCAATATTATATGTTCAATTAGTCAATTTTACATTACCACTTAAAAATATTTTTTATGTCAAAACACATATTAATTAAACTAAGAATTTTTTATACTTCATTAACCAGATTTATTTTAGAAAAAGTAAAAATATTAAAAAATAAAATTTTAAAAAAAATTTGTTTAATTTATTTGTAAACAGTAACATGAGATAAGTATAATATTTATATAAAAATAATATTATTGTTCAAAAAATAAGTATATCAAATGATTGGTAAAAATATCTAACTACCAATATGAAAAAAAGCACTTGCAGTATATCTTGATATATCTTGAAAAAAAGCACTTGCAATATAGAAATATCTAAATACCAAATTATTGATATATCTTGGCTATATCTTGACAAATGCAAAGAATAGTTGTCCGTTTCTTCTAAATGACCAAAGTTGCACCTTCTGCCCAGCTCTCAAATAGCTGCTTGCTACAAATGTGTACCATTTACCAGTGATATTATATATCTCAGTTGTCTCCATTTTCCACAACTTCAAGTACATGTCATCCCAAAGATTAAGATTGTGATCTAGCATAAACACGGACATGCCAGCCATCTTTCCTTTTTTCCCTTTTTTCTTTTGAGGCACATAATCCAAAGACAATTCCTCCATTGGTGTCAGAAAATTCTCTATAACCCTTCTTGTTGGAATGGCCAAACGATTGTTGTTTTCAGAGACATCAGAGTTAGTTAGTTCCTTCTGGATCACCAGCTTCACCTCGGTACCCCCTATTTCTTCAATCTTTTCTTTAAACATCAATGGCAACTCGGGCCGCTCTTCATGCACCTCTTCTTGCACCTTATTCTTGAGTTTCTTTGATATTTCATTCATAATCTTGTTTGCGGAAGCCTCATTGAATGAAGAATTTTCGATAATATTATTGACCTTTTCATTATACGTAGCAAGAATGTCGATAGAATACCTCAAAGGTATTTCCTTCTCAACACTAGCATCTTTTGCCAAAACATCGGCCTTTTTAAACTTTTTTAAAAAAGAAAAATCTTTTCTTTTTAGTCGTCTACTTCTTATTTGCTTGATTGGAATTTTTGTAGAAACTCCATTGTTTTCTGAAACTGCATTAGGATCGTTGTCCTTTGGGCGAACAACACCATAGAACTCATCCTTGAGAAGCTCTAAAGCTTCAAGGGCCATACACTCATTGCCAACAAGTCCGAATATTTTTGATGAAAAATCTTTAGCATCCATCTTCAAACAAATCAGATTTACTTAAGATACTTATATAGATTCACGTGATGATACTATTATAAATAACAAATCATATCCGATATTTTATTTTAATAGAACTATTTTATTTTATTTATTTTGATGTTTGGTATTTCTTTGAATATAAAAAATCACAATCTAGTATGAAACACTTGATAAACTATAAAAACTAAGCTAAATATGTCATGATAAAACATAATGTTGGTTTCAAATGATTTCTTACTTGATAATTTAGAAATATTTTGAAAACATAAATGTGATGATTTTTTATTTGATAAAACATAAACTTTTGTTTTATCTTATCACTATATTTATGGGTCATTGGTTTGATTATGAGTATGTTTGTTTCAGCTTTAAGAAAATGGATTTTATTTATATTTTTGAAAATAATTTTTACAAAACCGTTTTTAAAAATATTATAAATTTTTTATATTCGTTTTTTCTAAAATAAAAAAATAATTTTCACATCCTATAAGATAAATATATTTTATTGAAGACCATAATCTAATAAAAATCGCAATTATTTTAAAAAAAATTGTATTTTAAAAATAATTTTTATGAAAATCTATTTGAAATAACTTTAAAACTAATTGATTTTTTTGAAATTTTAATATCCAAAAAAAATTTCAATAAAAAGATGAAATACTTAAAATAACATTTTAAGAATAACTATTCAAACTAAATTTTCAAAGTTTCTTTGTAATTCTTTTTTACACAAAACACTAAATTTTTTTTTTTAAAAAAAGTCAAAGCAAACGGGCCCTATATATCGCGTATCTAGTGAGAGTTAATAAGTTATATTAGAATGTGAGAATGAAAAAAAATCATTACATTAAAAAAAATCTAAATTACATGTGCAATTACGGAGGCAGGACAAAAAATATCAGACTCTTTAAAGAGGAAAGAGAAATCGTTAAAAATATATTTTTATCACAATCTTTAATTTAAATCTAATAGTTATTATTAAATTATCACATTCTCGTATAAATTACTCATTCTCATATATATATATATATATATATATATATATATATATATATATATATATATATATATATATATATATATATATATATATATATATATATATATATATATATATATAGGAGGGATATTCTTACTCCAGGAGTAAGTTATTAACACTTACTCCAAATCTGGATCATTGATTCTTCTCAATCTAATGGTTAAAAGTAATAAATAATGATTTTCTCTCTCCACATTTAATTACTTAATATTTTTAACCATTAGATTGAGAAGAATCAATGATCCAGATTTGGAGTAAGTGTAAATAACTTACTCCTGGAGTAAGAATATCCCTCCTCATATATATATATATATATATATATATATATATATATATATATATATATATATATATATATATATATATATATATATATATATATATATATATATATATATATATATATATATATATATATATATATATATATATATATATATATATATATATATATATATATATATATATATATATATAATACCTAGGTTTAATGTTATGCTCAACTATCTAATATCAAATGTCTCTCGGAAGAAGAAAATGCAACGTGTTTCATATGAAATAAACAAATGTCATGTTCTAAAAGTAATTCCTTTTAACTACATCAAATAAATTTGATAAACTATATGACAGATACATAATTTTCAAGGCAATTTAAGAAGTAACATATTACATTTTTAATAGTAATTAGTGTACATAATTGTAAAAAAAAAATTACACACATCTAATCATATTCCTCATCGTATAAGTATTTGTTTAGAAGTAATATATATCAAAGTCACGTAAAATATGAACATGTAAAAAGAAAGATACCAACATGATATCAAAAATATTATCAGAATGAATGATACAATATAAAAAGAAGATTTATGTATAAGAAATAAAATAATAGAAATTTGTATAGTCAAACCTTATATATGAGAAAGGTTGATCTGATGCAATACCTGTGTTGCTTTTACGCTCAATATGTGTGAGTATAGATCAGAAGCTCTTTTATAAGTATTTTGATTGAAGTAATTGACTAGTAGTTAAATACTATAATTTGTTATCTTTATAATGTAACAAACTTTATAAATTATATCTTATTTCAACACATAATAAAAACTTAATTTCAAATAATACTCGTATCAAATTTGTTTCAAAACATATTCTTCCCTTTTTTTTAGCATGTTTTAACAATTTTAAAAATAAGATATAATTTATAAAGTTTGTTACATTATCCTCTCCTTCAATTTTTCCTCTCCAATTATCTCCTTCACAATTTCATCTCTATCTCTCTCTTTTCTTCTCTTTATTATTATTTTTAAATTTTCAATAATGTATTCCACCCATTGTGTTTAAGCTATAATTAGTTAAGTTTATATATTTGTCTTTTGGGTTAAATATGTTTTAGGTCCCTGTAAATAACCCAAAAAATGCTTTTAGTCCCTCTAATATTTTTGTTCAAACAATGGTCCCTCTAATATTTTCCGTCCCTATTATGCATCCCTGCCGTCAATTCCACTTAACAGAAGCTGACGTGGAGCTTGACCTGGCATTTTTTTAATTTTTTTTTTAAATAATATATGCTGATGTGGAGATTAAATTAGTAACTAAGCAATAAACCCAGCTGCCTGTAACGTTTCATCTTCATTCCTCTTTCTTCTCAAACACTCTCTGCTAGGGTTTTTTTCACGAAGAGAAGGTTTGTTCTCCACCACTTCCATTCATTTATGACAACAATCTTCAATTACTATATATGATAACGACATCTCTCCACCACTAACTTGATTTGTATGTAATGGTTGCAGTAACGGTATTTTTTTCTGCGCACGACATCTCTGTGGTCCCAAACACGGGTTGAAAGGTGAAAGTGCTGTGGTCCCTCAACATTGAATCCCAGGTAGGACCAGTTGTATATTACTTTATTCCCCTTTTATAAAGCTCTGTTTGGTATAAAAAATGTTTTTCGTGGGTCCTTAGTTTATTGTCGTTTTCACTGTTTTTTTAGGGATGGGTACATTTAAGGTAATATTTTACACTAAGGGTGCTTTTGCAAAAGAACCAAATCTGACATACAAGGGTGGGGAAGTTTATGCCTTTACTGGTCAAGACACAGGGTCGTGGTCGTTTTTTGACTCATGTGACTTGGTTATGTCCATGGATCCTGGTTTTGACTACAAAAAAGTTAGGATGTGGTGGAAGCATGCTGATGGTAGTCTAGAAAATGACCTCAGTCCATTTAGGGATGATAGTGATGCTTTTGAGATGGCTGCTTCAGTCTATAATGGAGTAGGTGACATTGAAATATATGTTGAGCAGATACCAAGCACAGGGGATGCAACATTTATGGAGAATGTAAGGAAGAGGAAGAAGGGCATAATGGATGAAGGTGATGATGAACCAAAGGGTGATGAGGGTGATGAGAGTTCCAGTGATGAGTCAATGAAGGATATTAAGTTTGAAGACAGTGAGGAAGAAAGGATGAATCCCTTTGATGAAGGTTTTGATGAGGGTTTTGAAAAGGATGAACCCAATAAGCAACCTAGAGCAAATGGTCCAGATGTTGCAGGCTCTAGTCAGTGTATGAATCCTAGCTTGATTACACCTGAAATGGGTAAGGAACATGTCATCGAAGATGAGTATTTGACTGATGAGCTTGACAGTGGTGCTGAAGATGATAGTGATGATGATAGGCCTAGGGTTGTTAGGTATAATGAGGAAGATGGTGTAAGCAAAGATTTTAAGTTCAAGGTAGGCATGGAATTTTCATCACTTAGTCAGTTCAAGAGTTGTATTCTTGAACATAATGTGCTGAATGGGAGGGATGTCAGGTTTGAGAAAAATGATGCAGTGAGATGTAGAGTTGTTTGCAAGGAGAAGGGACAGTGCAATTACACTGTGTTGTGTAGCAGAGTGTTAACATCAACTACATTTAAGATCAAGACATTGTTTGATAAACACAAGTGTGGAAGACAATTTTTTAACAAGAGTGCAAAAGCTGAATGGGTGGCAAAAGTAATTGTTGATAGGATGAAAAACACTAGCAAAATGAAATTGAATGAAGTAATTGAAGATGTAAGAGTGAGATTTGCAACTGAAATCCCTGGATGTAGGGCATTTAAGGCTAGGCAGATTGCTAAGAGGGTAGTTGAAGGGGACTCTAGCAAACAGTTTAGTCTATTGTGGTCTTATGGGGCTGAATTGAGAAGGGCTTCCCCAGGAAACACCTTCAAGATGAATATACAAACTCCAGGAACAGGTTTACTACCAAGATTTGAAAGGTGTTATGTGTGCTTTGATGGAACAAAGAAAGCCCTGAAGTTGGCTTGTAGGCCTTTTATTGGACTAGATGGATGTCATCTAAAGCACAAGTATGGTGGGATACTGTTAATAGCTGTTGGGAGAGATCCAAATGACCAGTATCTACCCTTAGCTTTTGCAGTGGTGGAAACTGAGTCAAAAGACACTTGGAGTTGGTTTATGGAGCTGCTACTTCAAGATATTGGTGAACAAAGATGGTGCTTCATTTCTGACCAACAAAAGGCATGTCTATTTTTTGGCTATACCTCATTTGATTGTCTTTCCTTAATGATTATATGTGGTAATGGTTTCATTGTTGTTTCAGGGTCTTGTACAAGTTTTTGAGGAGCAATATCCAGCTTTTTGAGGATCTCTAAATAAGAAGGGTAAGGGATCTAAGGTGAATGCCCCAAGTCAAGCATCTGTACAGGTTCCATCTGCTGAACCTCCAATTGCTGAGGCTAATAATGAAGTTCATGCTGAGGTTCCCACTGCTGAGGCTCCCACTGCTGAGGTTCCACCAACTGAGGTTCACGCTGCTGAGGTTCCACCAACTGAGGTTCCAACTGCAGAAGTTCCTACTGAGTCTGCACCAAATAGAAGACAATATCTAGATGAAATAGATCCAGATGTGTTGGATGCAATTCTCAATGATATCAACAATGAGGAAGGAAATGTCCTTGACATTCCACCACTGAATGTTGATCTAAGTCCCATAAAAGAGCAGGTTGCACAAAAAGCTGGCCCAAAGACTTTTTTTGGGTCTGTACCAAAAGTAAAAAAACATCATGTGAAGCCAGCTTTTAAAGATCCTGTAAGTGTCCTAGATTTGTATGTCTGCAAGCAATTTAATAATGTTGTTACATTCTTCTTCTGCTGGAAATTTATGTCTATGTAATTTTAGGTGGAAGCTCTCAAAGAGGCAAGAAGGAATTATGTGGAGCCTACTGATGGTAAGGTGCAGACTAGCAAAAGAGATGGACAGGTGCAGTCTATCAGAAGTGATGGAAAGATGAAGTCCAGCAAAAGTGAGGGCAAGGTGCAGACTAAAAAGACTGAGGGGCAATGTGCTAAGGTGGAGTCTAGCAAAAGTGAGGGCCAGGTGCAGTCTAGAAAGAGTGAAAGACTTAAGAGTGTGAAGACTAAAAACATCAAGGGACCAGGACAAAAGTTTGATGATCCAGTTGTGATCCATGATGATTCTGAACCACCAGTCGTGAAGGGTATGAAAACCTGGGAAGACATTCAAAGAAATTTGACTCAATGAGGAAACTATTTAGATCTCTTTTTGTAGAAGTTTGGTGTTGACAATTATGTAACAGTTACAATCTATGTTTGCTGCAATATTTTGGCATATGCTTGTAATTCCTATAGGTCTTAAGTTGCAAAGTTGTTTTTTGTTGCAAACTTCCTTTAGGCCAATGTACAATATCAGTCCATTTAATGGATTTGTTATGGATTTAATGATAAACATATGATGACATTTTGATAACTTTTGTTGAATTTCAAACAATAATTCATTAAACAGAACCTTACATCAACAATAATTCATTAAACAGAACCTTACATCAACTTTAGAATTCATCCTTCATAAACAACAATACAATAAACATAAATAAATCTTACAAAATGACATAGGAACTACATTGCCAAAGACACAATTATCTATTCAAATCACTAATGATATAATTCAACAATTACATTTGGACAACACCAACACATTAATCATAATAGAACCCAACAAAAGCATCATCTTGATTTTTCCACACAATGCCTCTGATTTCAACTTTCCTTGCAGCTTCATGTTCTTCTTCTTCGAGGCTTGATACTTCTCTCTCATCAATTCAATGGTCTCCAATTCCTTTTGCTTGTTGACATCTACAGATTCGACACCAACATCGTAGTCTTCAACCATATCTTCGTCCCATATAAATAAATCACATGTATCTTCACTCTGCCAAAAGGGACACCTCCAGAAGAGCCTACCCCTGTTTCGACCATTCTTGCAAATGTATGAAACCATTCGTGCTTCACATCCACACTTCCTTACTCGCCTGGAGCGAACAGAAGCCGACCCACTATTAGGATGTGAAGCCGAGTTTCTGGAAAACGACATGAGAGAAGCAGACGATGGAGCTCGATTTCTAGAGAAGATGGAGTTTCAACTTTGTTGGGAACCCTAGAACGTCAATTTGGGGAAGAAGAAGAACAGGGCAATAACGTGATACTGCAAGGGGATGTAAATTTATGCTGCTACATTGATTGCAAACGTGGAAATTACAGCTGACGTGTTTATTAAAAAAAATGCCAGGTCAAGCTCCACGTCAGCTTCTGTTAAGTGGAATTGACGGCAGGGATGCATAATAGGGACGGAAAATATTAGAGGGACCATTGTTTGAACAAAAATATTAGAGGGACTAAAAGCATTTTTTGGGTTATTTACAGGGACCTAAAACATATTTAACCCTTGTCTTTTTATTATTTTAGAAATTATATTGAAATTTTATATTAGGTCATTAAGTTATAATTATATTTATATATTTGTCTTTGTATTATTTTAGGAATTATGTCAAACTCTTTTATATTAGGTCATTAAGTTAAGCAAAATGATTGTAATAATTAATATTAATATTATGAGGAGGGTTATATTTACTCCAAGAGTAAGTTATTATAACTTACTCCACATCTTAACCATTTATTGTTTTCAATCTAATGGTTAAAAATAATAAGTAATTAATTATGGAGAGAGAAAACTAGTCCTTATTATTTTTAACCATTAAATTGAAAATAATAAATGGTCAAGATGTGGAGTAAGTTACAATAACGTACTCTTGAAGTAAATATAACCCTCCTCTAATATTATATATAATTAAACTTTGTTTTTCATTATTTGTTTATAGTTCTCATATTCATTTATTTATAATTGAATTTTTTATTTAGATATGTTTAAATGAAGTACTTCTAAGTAAATTAATAGATAAGTTAGATCTTTGAAAATGCCAAACTCAATCTAAAAATAAGTTTTTGATAGATTACATACCAAAATTAAACTTTGATTTTTTAGTAAGACATACTTAGACTTAGTAAAGCTTAACTTTGAATTAAATTTTTAAAAGAAATTTAAGTGTGTGTTTGATTTTACGGTGAAAGTAACTGATTTTAGTTAAAAGTGAATTAAAGATAAAGTGATTTATGTTTGGATAAATTTATATAGAGAGGAGTTGAACGGTAAATTTAATATAAAAATCATGTTTAAACTCAGAAGTTAGAAATTCTAACTTCAATTAGAATCAATTTTAAAAACATAATCAAGTATACTTTAGAAGAACCAATTACCTCAAAATCAATGTTTCATTTTAAAAATTGTTTTTGCCTCTTCCAAAAGTTAAACTAATAATTGAACCAATCACTCACTAAATGAATTGTTCATGAATAAATAGATAAATTTACTAAAAAAAAAAAAAAGATAAATTTGATTAGTCCATTAGCATTTAAATCCATATTTATTTAATAGTACATTTTGTCACCCATAATATCTCTATTAAGTGTCTAGGGTAGGCTTATATTATAGGGGTGTTCGTGGTTCGGTTTGGATCGATTTTAAGGCAAAAATTCATCCAATCTAAAGATAAATTTATATGCGGTTCGGTTTGATATTTGATGATATATTAAAAAATCCGATCTCATTCAATTCAATTTAATGCGGTTTATTTTAGATTAATTTTTGGATATCCAAATTAAAAATTATATTTTTATTAATATTTAAAAAGTATTAATAAATTATAGGTTTTATATAATATATAACATATACTATATTAAAAAGTTATTATTACAAAATAAGAGTGATTGATTATAATTGAGATTATAAATATAAATAGATCAAACCAAATTAATAAATATTATTAAAAAATGATTCTGATCTAGTAATAAATTCACGTAACATATCATATTAATAAAAAAAAAATAAGTATACAAATATATACATGCGGTTTGTAATACCCTGATTTCATCTAACTTGCTTATTGACTTTTAAACGAAATTCTAAGAAGATATTTTGGTTAATGGACAATTGAGCAAGATTAAGTCTTTAAGTGGATTTAAATCCTACTAATTAGGATTAAGAAGAACAAGTAGTACGAGGGATTGTTAAGAGAAAGTAAACGGACTTGTTAGAATCAAAAAGGAATTATTGGAATGAAACTACATGGCATAATGGTAATTATCATTTAGTTGAAGAGCAATTTGGCCATTAAACACAAAATGCATGTGAACATAAGGGCATGTTTGGTGGAATCGTAATACAACATCATATTTTTGTATTGAATGAGAGGATAGAGAGAAGGAAAAATTATGTCCTCCATTTTCAACTTCATTTTCGTATTCCAATAACAGTCCTCACAAATCAGATCATAACTTTTTACTCACAACTCCGATTTAAGAAATTCTTGAAGTTCTGGAATCTACATGAAATTCCCTATGTTTTGATATATGATTTCATGTTCATAGCTTCTATATTGATGGAGAAAAATGCAGGTGAATGTTGGAGTTTCTGGCTGAAATTGAGGAAAAGGGAGTAGCGGATTTCTTGCTGATGGAGGTAGAGTTTTGGGCAAGAGAAGAGTTCATTTGCTGCATGGATGTCATCTTAACCTCTATTAATCCAGGGTGGGTTCCATTGGTTATTTCTTGGGTAGATTATTGGGGTTTTGTGATAATAGGGATTGGGGTTTGAGAGTTGATTGGATGTCATTAGGCAAACTTGTTGGTTATATCGATTTAATGCATGTCCATATATGACTTATTGATTATATCGATTTAATGCATGTCCTTATATGACTTGGTGATTATATTAATTGATTTCATACATTTATATGAACTTGTTAATTTTGTGGTTAGCTTGAGGTTGATTGTGCTTAATTGCTTTGCAGGTTGTTGAGAATCATGAAGACATTTGATCTTTGATTGTATGATTATGCTTGCTGCTATGTGTATGTTGATTTATATGCTAACTTCATGTAGCTACTGATATGAATGCATATGCATTGTTTAAGAAGAACTTAGTATGTGAATAGAATGCTTGGAACTGGTTTTTATGCAGGAAAACATGTATTTTGCTTCTGGTTCAGTGGTAAATCGATTTACCTATGAGGTAAATCGAATACCCTTTTGTAAAAATCATGTTTTGGCTTCTGGTTCAGTAGTAAATCGATTTACCCAATTGGTAAATCGATTTCCCCTTGTAAAAATAATGTTTTTTGCTTCTGGTTCAGTAGTAAATCGACTCATTATTGTTTTGACCATAATTTGAGCTTCACAACTCGGACTGTGATGTCGTCGGAGGCATTGGAAAGATAATGAAAAGGGCTATGAGATCCTTAAGCTTCCATAAATTTATCACACACTCAATTATTACTAAAATCCTTATGTATGTTCTTGTGTCTTGATTAATAAAGATAAAAACTTGGTAAAGTGAACCTTAGAAAGCTTGAGCAAGAGTCAGGGATGGAAGTTGGCTGCTATATCCCTTTCCCCAAAGCGGCTACTTCCAAAATCCAACAATCTAATGGTGGTAGTGATTATGGACGAGGGGTTAGAGAATGGACGAAGGATAGTAACTGTGAGTAGGCACGTTACATATATGTTGGCTACTTCTTGTGAAGGAATTCCAAGGATGCCCATGTGCCACATATATTGTAGGCATTCTCGAGCTTGGGTCTCGGGAGTGGGTCGGATCCGTAGTTCAGGAGATATTCTTCGGGGATGAACTTCCGGGGATGTGTACCTCACCTTCTCCTCTATCGCCTCCCTTACGGGTGAATATCGTTTATGACTCGGGCCTTAGGATATTTGAGGAGTTGAATAGTAGTGACGATTCAATGTCGATTACATGGTTCTCTATAGCCCATATTTGTTACTTGCCAAATAAATTTAAAGTTATGCTTTGGGTCTTGTTTTCGAGAGCAGATAGACAGATAACCCCGAAAGACCAGACCTTAAGGGTAGCTCCCGACAAAAGGTTGGCTGGTAAACCCAGAAGATCTATTATAGAGGAAACAAGTACCTAATATCTAAATATGTGATACCTGATTAGAGTATCCAATTGGTTGGCTAGTGGACACTCAATCGTGATGCTACAAGTTGATAGGCTTTCCTATAATATATAGTGAGGAAACCTTAGGATCGATGATGGATCCGTAGATGATGCATGTATCCTACAGAGCCGAAAGGATCCATAATATAGGTGTCGTGCAAGATCGAGTTTTGCTAAATGCTTGGAGCAAGAGCTTTGATCGGATGATGTGAAGACACATTTGATCTCTTTTTCCGATGTACTATTATTATTGTGTAGACATACTCATTGTATTCATTTTCGAGATGATTTTGAAATGTATACAGTTTATGTCATTATTTCTGACTTTTGTATATACTCAGTACCGGTTGTTAATATTTTACCGATATGATTCTAGACGCATATTGGTAGGTATTACACGGTTTGAATCGGTTTTAAAAAATTAATCTGAAATCCAATCAGAACCTATCAGTTTTCACAAAATAATATCCAAACACATCTAATAAAACTCATTTTTTGCGGTTTTCAATTGTTTTAAATCGCTTTGCAGTTTTTATTTGAATTTGAACACCAATCTTATAGTGTATCTTAATTATCTTTTCACCAATAATAAATTTTGAAATTTTATAATTTATAGGGATTTCTTGCAAGAATGTAGGCTACAATATTATTTTTTTCTCTTAGTAAAAAAGAATTCTGTTTTTTTTTTTTCATTTTCTAAGGTGAATATTTGTAGGATGAGTCCACTTTTAAAATGGATCCCATCATTTATTTAAAAAAGGAAAAAAAAGAGTTTTTTTTAATGTGAATTATTATTTTGCTAATAAAAAAAGGTTTTTTTATTAATCATTTTATTCGAAATTAGCATGTATTTAAATGATATTTTTTCATATCACTTAGTTGATTTTATTTATATTTTTGTTAAGTAGTTTTAACTTCTCTTATAGTTGTTTTGATATATCCATATTTTGTGGAGGAGTTGTTTGGAATGTGTTTCCCCCTTTATTATTTACCGGTGAAGATTGTTATTCTCTAGTGTTACTATAAAGAGTTTTTGTATACTCCTTATTGATATAATGAATGGTTTTACCGGACTAGGTCCGATAGTTTTTATTCTCTCAACTTGAGGGAAGTTTTCCATGTTAAAAATTTGATGTCCTTGTGTTGAATGCAGTATAGGGCAAGCAATAAAAAAGATTTGGAAATATTAATCCGGGAATTATCGTCCTCAGAGATGGAGAGATGCCATTCAACAGTTTCTATGGTTTTGAGCTCGGGTTTGAATGAACAAAAAGTAAACAAAGATATAGACAGGAAAAGAATAAACACATTCTTAGAAGAGAAATAACTTATCAGGAATGTAAATATATTCACTCTTCACAAACATACACTTACCAACCCGTTATACTCAACCTACGATACTCATCTATGTCATCACGTATCTCTCACACAAGCGTCCATCTCTGGAGCACAAACGAGATCATCTCACAACTAAGGTTATCTCTAACGTGAAGTCACGAGAACATTCGTATTCTCGCGTCGGCGATCTCTCGCGCGCCGTTCAAACACGAAAGCATTAAGTACAGATACCCACAGTGAATGCTAGCTCTAAATCTATCTCTAGAGTTCAGAACCAACAGATTATCATCCTAGATAAGGATTCAAGAAGTTTATCTCTAAAGCAACCCAAATCCCCAGCATAGAGCAAAAATCCAGAACAACATCAACACAAATTTGTAAAGCAAGTTAAACATAACATTATAATCGGTAAATATACATAAGATTCAAGTAAATATACAAACAAAACCCAACCAAAGAGAAATACACAAAGAATAAGAGAAATGAACTGAAAATCTCGCGGTTTGTCAGCTCCGTTCGACGCTCAATCCACCCCCAATCATCCAAATGCAACCTCCGAAGTTGTTTTCTAAGCTAATCTACCCTAAGAATGAAGGTTTGATGATTTGGGAACAATTACCCCAAAACATAACCTAAAAATGTGATTTTTACCCCTATTTAACGAGCTGCTATCTGTCATGGTCGCTCAGCGAAGGTACTCCCGCTTAGCGGCTGACAGCAAAAGTGAAATCTGGTTTTCGCCATAAGTTGAGAACCGTAACTCCGAATTGCGCCCGGTTCGAAGTGTTGAAAAGCCTATTCAATGCTCTATCCAATAATGAATGAATGGAAACCAAAATGATGATTTTGGTCATCCTTATTTTGAGCCTATGGAAGTCTGCTTGACGGTGGCTAAGCGGGCTTGCACCAAAACTGCGAAATCGAAGCCGTGTCTTTGACACTTTATTCCTCAAGGCTCCAATAACCATGAATACCTATTAAAACAAAGGAAAAACTATCAATGGTATAAAAGTATATGAAAATACAACTATTCACAAAGTATACGTATTTATACACAAAACGGGGAATTATTCAAACGGTATTAACAAAAGTATCGATAAGTGCCACTATTTACATACTCAAAACATCGACATTTTGACACTTATCAAACTCTCCCCAACTTGAAACTTTGTTTGTCCTCAAACAATGTCAAATAAATTAAAGAATCAAAAGTAATAAACCAAAGAATTGTGAATCAACAAGTTTTGAAAACCAAAAACAAATGTATGGCTCAATACAAAAACGTATAAACAAAGTAAATACTTACCACTATACTACAACGACAACATGTAAATGAAACAAATCCTAAGCACAAAATGCATACAGAACATTCTAACACAATACATGCTCACATCATGAATCACACCTAGCAAAAATTCATCAATGGATGAAGAACACACAAAGGTGAAGGACTTTTAACACTCATCCAACAATCTTGCAAACAAAAGATTAAATTATGTATTCATCCAAAAATCACATTGAAGATACAAAAGCAAGAATCACAAGGACTTTTCAAGGTTGTAATGTGGCTTGGTTAACAAACAAGGGATAAGTCCTAAGGCTAATCGAAACAAAAACTTGCCTAAACCTAAGGGAGTGATCAATCCACCAAAGATTCAAACAACAAAACCTCAATTAAACTTCTTCCATCACCACAAGTTTCTCAAACCAATCACAATACTTATTAGCACAATTATTCACTTCTCTTTTTCTTTTTGTTTTTCAAAACTTTTTCACATTTTTTACTTTTTCTTTTCACATTTTTTTCTTTCTTTTTCTTTTCACATTTTTTTCTTTTCAACCTCATAGCAACAACCAAATAAGTAACAACCATTTCTCTCCCCAACTTGAACTCAACCACATCATCATGTGAATACTCCCTACTTTCTAAGGCAAGGTAAAAATTCATACCAAAAATCATGGTTGAGGTTCAAGAAAACAAAGAATCAATCATCCATGCAAAAATGAGAACTAAACACTCAAAGATAAGCATTTAGCAAAAACAACATGGACATTGACAAAAAGTTCAAAAGGGTTAACAAATGATCACACACTCACAAGGTGAATTGACTATTTAGTTATGGTGGTTGTGCTCAAAATGAAACAAAATGCCTTGATCCTTTTCATGCTTTCATAAAATCAACATAAACAAAAGATTAAGCATTATAAAGTCCAGTTGAAATAAAGATTGTGGCCTCCAGCATATGTAAACAATGGAAAGCTTCCTCACATTTATGGTTTGGGAACTAAAGTGATTCAATCAACAAGTAAGTAATGCAAAAGAATAAATGGTATGGTAATTGTACAAATGAAAAGTTTCCTAAACATGCTATGCTATAGAAAGCGATAAATGAGTACCTTGAATGATACAACTTCAAAAACAATATCCTACCATACATCCGCAAGTTGAAACACTCAAGATTTGGAAAATCACCTCAAAAATCTTCGAATCACCAAACAAAATTTGAGTACAAACAACCAACAAAAGAATTAGAAAAACAAAACTAATATATACTATTAATTAGCCTTAGTGAGAGTGGGAAAAAGGAGTGAACCAAGTGGAATAGGAACCCCACTGGTACAAAGCAAGAAAACAAATTTTACTGTCATCGCTTAGCGGAGCTAGGCTCGCTTAGCGGATGACAGAAAAATCAGAACAGAAACAGTTGTTCCAGCTCTCTTCACTTCACCTAGGGTCTGTTTGGTTCAACGGAGGGGAGGGGAGGGGAGGGGAGGGGAGGGAATTTAATAGAGGGGAAGGGAGGGGAGGGAATTTAACTAAATATATGTTTGGTTCAAAGAAGGGGAGGGGAGAGGAGGGGAGGGGTTTTTAACAACATGTTTGTTTGGTTCACAAGGGGAGGGGAGGGATTTTAAACTTAAATTACCTTTTTATCCTTTGCTATTTGTACTTCGTAAAAATAATTCTAAATAACAATAGTATTGAGTAAATTTCCCCAAATAAAAACTTGTTCGTTTATAAATTATACTATAACAATAAACAACAGCACACATTAGTTGAACTATAGATCTTCAACACAAATCAAACATTATCTAATCTTGATGATTCATCTAACCCAATAAAATAATTTCTATAATTTAAAATACATAAAATAATATTAGAATGTTAAAAAAATTGGACAAATAATATAAACTTAAAATCTTTATTTATAACATAAATATAATATATTTGCATATTATTATTATTATTAATAGTATAACAAAAAAATCTTATTACTATTGTATATTATAAATAAGAACTCGTATAAGGAGGTTGTTATTATTAAAAAACAACATAATATCAAAAAAGAAAATTCAACAAAATAAAAAGGAAAAAATTCACCTGAGAGCAACAAGTCACAAATAGCAACCGCACAGTAGAAAAAAATGAAACGTGAAATAACACAGAAAAATCTAGTCTTTAATGATTCAATAAGGGCAATCTTAGAATTAAAAAAATAATTAAGGATAAAATAGGGAAAATAATAAAATTTTGATTAATGAATCTTCCCTCCCCTCCAAATCCCCCCAATTTGGAGGGGAGCAAAAAGTGAGTTTAGGAGGGAATTTGCTCCCCTCCCCTCCCCTCCCCTAATAAAAAATGAACCAAACACATTTGTTTATAAATATTCCCTCCCCTCCCCTCCCCTCCCCTCCATCTCCTTCCAACCAAACGGACCCCTAAATACCTCATAAACATAAAAATAACCAAAACTTTACAACCGTTGGGGTGCCTCCCAACAAGCGCTTGTTTTACGTCGTTAGCTCGACGCCTTTATTATTTTGGTGTTTGGAAAGTAGCTTCCTCTCGTCATGCCATGGTGACGTCTCACCGCACAAGCCTAAAGAAAGTGTTCTAACCAACCACTCAACAAACGTTACGGATACAAATATATACAATGATTAAACGAACATAAAAACGAAAAATATACAACCATATACATAAACAAACACATATGCACAAGTATGAAACACAAACAACTATTATCATACAAAAAGATAAAGTTGGTGAATGTTGGATTCACAGGTTGAAAAGTGAAGATTTTGAATAATGATCTAGTCCGATCTCCACGTGTTTCACCAATATTCACCAACAAAAGTATACTTGTATGCAAACATATACAAGTAACTATATGATGAACATAAACAAGTAAACATGTACAAGAAAATATATACACGTGAAACTATACAATATATACGTTATATACAAAGCTAAAAACCACAAAAGCTATTGCCATGTAATCAAACCATCCCCGGCAACTGCGCCATTTTGTTGAATGCAGTATAGGGCAAGCAATAAAAAAGATTTGGAAATATTAATCCGGGAATTATCATCCTCAGAGATGGAGAGATGCCATTCAACAGTTTCTATGGTTTTGAGCTCGGGTTTGAATGAACAAAAAGTAAACAAAGATATAGACAGGAAAAGAATAAACACATTCTTAGAAGAGAAATAACTTATCAGGAATGTAAATATATTCACTCTTCACAAACATACACTTACCAACCCGTTATACTCAACCTACGATACTCATCTATGTCATCACGTATCTCTCACATAAGCGTCCATCTCTGGAGCACAAACGAGATCATCTCAAAACTAAGGTTATCTCTAACGTGAAGTCACGAGAACATCCGTATTCTCGCGTCAGCGATCTCTCGCGTGCCGCTCAAACACGAAAGCATTAAGTACAGATACCCACAGTGAATGCTAGCTCTAAATCTATCTCTAGAGTTCAGAACCAACAGATTATCATCCTAGATAAGGATTCAAGAAGTTTATCTCTAAAGCAACCCAAATCCCCAGCATAGAGCAAAAATCCATAACAACATCAACACAGATTTGTAAAGCAAGTTAAACATAACATTATAATCGGTAAATATACATAAGATTCAAGTAAATATACAAACAAAACCCAACCAAAGAGAAATACACAAAGAATAAAAGAAATGAACCGAAAATCTCTCGGTTTGTCAGCTCCGTTCGACGCTCAATCCACCCCAATCATCCAAATGCAACCTCCGAAGTTGTTTTCTAAGCTAATCTACCCTAAGAATGAAGGTTTGATGATTTGGGAACAATTACCCCAAAACATAACCTAAAAATGTGATTTTTACCCCTATTTAACGAGCTGCTATCTGTCATGGTCGCTCAGCGAAGGTACTCCCGCTTAGCGGCTGACAGCAAAAGTGAAATCTTGTTTTCGCCATAAGTTGAGAACCGTAACTCCGAATTGCGCCCGGTTCGAAGCGTTGAAAAGCTTATTCATTGCTCTATCCAATAATGAATGAATGGAAACCAAAATGATGATTTTGGTCATCCTTATTTTGAGCCTATGGAAGTCTGCTTGACGGTGGCTAAGCGGGCTTGCACCAAAACTGCGAAATCGAAGCCTGCCTTTGACACTTTATTCCTCAAGGCTCCAATAACCATGAATACCTATAAAAACAAAGGAAAAACTATCAATGGTATAAAAGTATATGAAAATACAACTATTCACAAAGTATACGTATTTATACACAAAACGGGGAATTATTCAAACGGTATTAACAAAAGTATCGATAAGTGCCACTATTTACATACTTAAAACATCGACATTTTGGCACTTATAACCTTGCTATTTTAACTTTTCGTTATTATTATTGTGCTTTGGAGTTAGTTTTGTTGGTTGTCTGTTTGAATTATACAGGTTTGGAAAAGAATTTCGCTTGAAAAATATTCTAATTATTTGATTATTTTCCAAAAAAGTGGTATTGAGAACTCTAGTTGGCATGTTTTGTACTTTTTATATGGAGAAAAATCAAGAGCCCAATATGATAAAGCTCAACTCTACTAATTATACACTCAAGAAGACTCTCATGGAGGGGGGTATTTGTATGATCCTATTGAGGGGGGGGGGGGGGGGGGAGGTAAACTAAGTGATAAATCTGCTGTTGAATGGAAGAAGATGAATCGAAAGAAAGTTGTTATAATTAGAAAGTGGTTGAATTTGAGTGTATATCCACTTTTGAAGTTAAAACTGATGCGCATAAAATGTGGAATGAATTAAAAGAGTTGTATGAGCACACAAACATTCAAAATAAAACATGTTTGATCAGGAATCTGGTTAATATGAAATACAAGGATGACGACTCAATGGCAGAGCTAATGAGTTAGCTTTGTTACTTTTGGGAATAAGCACGATGATACTAGAATCAAAGTTTGGAAGAATCCATCTTGTGTTGAAAAATTGAATCACAACATTACTCACATCCTACTTAATAACATTCCAATAATTTTGGAAAAAAGAGGCTCCAAAACCGTCGAGACCCGGGGCACTTTCCTTGTTGAGAGAGAACACAACAACAACGATTTCATCCAACGAAGGCAGAGTCGTTAGAATGGTATTAATACTATCATTTACCAGATTCAGAATTACCTCCTCCATAATAGAAAAATTCTGCAAAATAGAAGCGTTAGTGGAAAAAAGATTATGGTAAAAGTCCACGACATGACTAACAATGTGAACCAGGTCTATCAAAGTATCCTCTCCATTTTTAATAATGTTGATGGGTTTGCAAGAGTTCTTGATTTTAGCTATTTTGTGAAAAAAGTTGTGTTACGATCTTCCTTCATATGCCAACAAAATCTAGATTTTGCTCTCCAAAAGCAATCTTCAATGTCAAGAGCTTTTGTAGGTTTGTTTGAGCTTGTAATTCCTGTATTCTAAGGCCATCATATCCAATAGAATATTGAATTATGGATTGAATCCAGTTCAGCTTTAACTCTGCATCTTTCACCTGGACAGTTGCATTACCAAAGCTGTTTTGGTTCCAATTCTTTAACTTTTTTTAAGAATATGAAGTTTACGAGTCAAAACATACATTGGACAACCAATAATATTTTGGTTCCAATGGGATTCAATCACTGGTTTACCGCCCTCATGAAGTGACCACATCTTAAGAAATTTGAAATGAGAAACAACTTTGTGAATTTTGACTAGAAACTCAAAGAGGATGAGAAAGTGGTTGGAGTGGAGCTTTGTTAGAGTAGTGACTGAGGTAAGAGAGCAAGCATCCAACCAAAGCTGATTACAAATGCCTCTATATAAATGTTGCTCAATGCAAAATGAAAAGATCTCTTGTTCGAACAAGTGAAAGTAGCCCCTTTGGTAGGTAAATGAATGAGGTTGTTGGTGTCAGACCTGTTACAAAAATCTTGCATTGGACCTTTCGCATGGGACCTGTTACCTCTATGTTCATGCGTTCCAATAATGGCATTAAAATCTCCTAAGAAAGACCAAGGAAGATGGTGGTTATTTTGTAATACTTGAAGATCACTCCAGAGATCCCTGCGAGTGTATTGGTTAGTAGAAGCATAAATAATAGCCGCAACCAGCTGCATGTTATCAACCAAAAAGGAAAACACCATCATTTTGTCAAAGGCGGCCAAACATTAAAGGAAATGTTGGTACAACAAAGACACCATAAAGAAGGTTGAGGATTAAGAGATTGGGAAAAGAGCTTAAACCCTAATTCAGCAAACCAATTGGAAGGAAGGTTATCAAAAGAAATCTTAGGTTCGGCTATAAAAATGAAGTTGGGTTTATGAAGAAAAATTAATCTCTTGAGGGCTAATCTAGAGTGAGGTTTAGCCAGACCTCTAATATTCCAGAACAAGCTCTTTATTAGTAAGGAGGAATGAAGCCTGCTTGGGACCTTGTACCATACTTCTGGTTAGAATTTACGGGATTGCCCTTTTTTTCTTGTTAAATTTTGACACAACCAAACTAAATGCACCAAGGGTTGAGGCAATTTCAGAGGGTTCTTCGGCATCGTTGTCGGCTAAAGGTGCCCAAGAATTCTGAAGAAATTCTCTGTTCAAAACATCAGGGTCAGCCTCACTCGAACCACTAGCAATCAAGGGTTTCTCTATCTGCTGGGTGGCTGCCACAAACAAAGACAATTGAGAGTCAGATGCTTGAGAAGGTTGGGAAACAAAGTTAGGAATAAGATCTAGAATAGGTTGGTCGTGTTCCAATTCTATAGGAGGGGTTTTAATCCAAATTTCTTCACTAACAAATGGGTGGGTGGCTTGGAATTTATGAGGGGTTGCATTTTCAGGGACAACCAAAGGGACCACAAAAGGAGCTTTAGGAACAAATCTTTGTTTAGGAGGATTAAGGATAGGTCCATTGTTTTTAGAAGGAGATTATAGATATTGACATTGTGTCCATGTCTTTTATAGTGGCTGCAAAATTCTGGGAGATTTTCATACTCAATATCAGAGAAGAACGCAAATCCCACATGTTCCACCAGGACGTTATGATTCAGCTATTGAGGAAGGTCCATATCAACAAGCACACGGAAAAAGTTACCTAAAGTTTGGTCATAACGAGATTTGGAAGATGCGCTATCAATGCAGATTGGTGTACCGATACTACTTGCAATTGCAAACAATATTCTTGGCCTCAAATATTCTTGAGGAAGACCAAAGAATCTCACCCAAACTTGCGCAGAAGTATTTTGTTGGCAAGCCGGGTTAAAATCCCTAGTCCAGGCAAATAATCTGAGAGTACCCGGATTAAGATTCATATAATCGGAAGCTTTGACCCTACGCATATCTTTGACATTAGAGATAGAACACCCCAATTTTTCATATCAGATCACAAAGCAGCAAGTTTTTTCTTCAGATAAAAAATAGTTAGCGATTTTGTACCTTTCGGCCAAATAACCCTACCGTAGGGGTTATTTTTGCATTCTTCAAGTCCAGCTCGATACTCATTTTCTAGAATGGTGATTGAAAGCCTATCTCCTATGACAATAGCTTGAGGAAGTTGAGAAGGAGAGATGTCACAAACTCCTTTTAGGGCTTGTGCGAAGGACTTGGGGGTAAGCGTAAGCAAAACCATTTGGAAGATGAATCATTGGTGCTGGAGGTTCTGTACAAATTTTCGGGAAGATGGTTGAGAGATCCAAGAAAACGGAGGTTTAATCCATGAGAGTCATGAGTCAGAGGTCAATTGGAACAAATGATGATTCAATAATTAACACTTGTAAATTAATAAAATCACTATTGTTTTTATTTTATTTATCATATTTTTCTAGTAATATGTCATATAATTAATGCGACGATTATTATTGTAGGATTAATAAAATATTTATTATATATTTTAAGTTAATGTCTCGTTCAATATTTTAAAAATATGACCGGTCATCTAATTATTGATAAGGATACTAAATTACTAGATCATTTGTTGAACCAATGTACTACTAGTCGAACCGCGTGACTAAACCATATTAAATCAGATAATTTAGTTGAGTAAACCAGTCTCAATAACAAAACTATATAATTAATAAACTGGATAAAAAAATCACGACAGCTTCGAAATTTCAAAAATCATAATTTCATCAGAAAACAACATTATTTTGTCTGGAAAAAAAACAAGTATTTAACTCGTCGATTTTTCAAAACTACTGATTCATCAGATTTTATTGATTTTAATCAATTCTGACCGATTCTTATTTATTCAATAGTTTATCCAATCGAACAATCAGGCCATACTGATGATCCATCCAATTTTAGTTCAACCAATTTTAGTTCAACCAATTTGACCAACCAATTTGGCCCCGTTTTTAAAACACCGATCTCGTTATGTTTTAGAGGAGACACAAATAATTTTAGAAAGGTAAAATTAAATTTAACAATTTTGTTTCTTTTTAGTAAAATTAAGTTTTTCTTTAAAATTATTTCTATTTGAAGGTAGAAAAAAATTATTATTTAAATAAATGATTTTTAGAATTTAATTAGAATACACTGAAAGTGTAAAGAAATTTTACACCGTCAATGAATGATAATCGTTAGATTATAACTTACGTTTGACTTTAATTTTAAATATATTTAAAGTAATGATTATAAATGGTTGTGATGGATTGATTGTATAAAACTTTTTACACTGTTAGTGCATAATAATTAATCTCTAGTTTTTATACTTAAATTTATTTACTAATTCATTTTTTATATGAAAATATTTAAGTATAAATGAATTTACCTTCAAATGAATTTTAGCTACAATTCATTGACTAAAAATCAGTTTTAAAAATATATTTTAAATATTTGTTGAAAAGCGTTGTAGAACAACTTTATTAAGATAAGACTCGGAACCTCAACTTTAAAATTGACTATGGAAAACAGACATTTTCTTCAAAATATTAGCTTTATCTAGATAATCGAAATTTTAAAAATTTGAGCAGAAATAACGCATGGACAGATGTCACTGATCAGGTTTGGATCCTCTCCTTCAATTTCTCCTCTGCAGTTATCTCATTCACAATTTCATCTTTATCTCTCTAACACTTTCTCTCTTTTCTTCTCTTTTGAAAAAAGCCAGTTGGATTTAAATTAGTACATTTGTCGTGCTTATCCCATTTGTTAATCCAAATTTCATCATTATCTGTGGTATTAAGAGATGGCCAACATGCACGAAGAACTACTTTCAGGTCATTATGAAGATTTGCCTACAAAAAAATTAATAAAAATCATAACATTAATGAAATATTAATATCTCTATATAAACTTTAACAAACAAATTACTATAAAAAATACCAAATACTTCTTATATATAAATTTACAGGAATTAATTCATCTCCAATACCGTTGTTGATATCAATTTTGCTACCTCCAGTGGTAAAATTTACAGGTCAAATTCCTTGGATACGAAATTATGAGCTCCATGTTCTAGAACATGTTTAGAATCTACAAAATGTTGGTGTCCATACCGAAGACACCACATAATGGATAAAAAAAAAGTTTTGAGGCAGGAGGAGTAGTACCCAATGGACTAACCATGATGAATGTTGTTACCATTAGTGATACAATGAATAATAGATGGTAATTATTCATTTTTTCTCTTCATATTTAAGGTTTTTTTAATCAATGTTCCACTATATTTATATATTGGAGTCATGCAAATTTTTAAAAAGTTAGTTTCAACAACTTGTAAATGTAGATTTTAAGGTAAAAGTTAGTTTCAACCGCATGTAATGTATATACAATGATATATCATTATTATCTTTTCAAAATGGAATCAAATTTCATGTATATGCTATTTATTTATGAGTTAAATATATAAAACACCATGTAATGTTAGTAAGATTTAATTTTAGTTTCTGATAATTTTTTTAATTCCCCCTTATAATTTTCATATTTTTTTAAATACATCCTGACTGTCACATTGCAGTTAAGATTCTCTCTATATGCTTACGTGGCAGTCTACGTGGTAATTTCTTTTAATTTTTAAATATTTTTTAAATCCACGTGAAATTTTTTTATTTTTAATTTTTGAAAAAAAATTAATTCTTTTTTTTTTTCAAATTTTATTACTGTTTTTATTATGAGGGATACGCTAACATTACAGGGATAATTTTTTCTGTTTTGAATATATTTTAGCACCTGTAATGTTAGCGAATTTTGATTTACCCCCTCATAATAAAAACAGTAATAAAATATTAAAAAAACATTTTTTTAAAAACAATGTTTAAAAAAATAAAAGACATGGAATCCACGTGAACATGCGACGTAAACAATATTGAAGATTCCATGACACTTTGTCACTTGAGGGGGTAAAGACATGGAATCTTAACTTTACAAGGAGTGAATCAATTTTTTTTAACAGGGACTAAAATCAAAAGTCGCTAACATTATAGGGGTGTCTTGTATCTTTAACCCTTTATTTATATTCAATTTTTTCATAATTTTTATTAATTTAAGTTTTTTTACTATTTTTTTGGTAAGGGTTGGATTAAGTGAGTATTAGGGGTATTCAAACCCGATTACAAAACCAAAAATCTCGGAAAAGAAAAATTCTCAACCAACTGCACCTTAAACTAAGCAAGGAAGAGGGTCCTTACAAAAATCATAAAAGTTAAAGTTGGAGTAAGAAATATTTTCAAGGATGGACCACTTCCACAATGACAATTTAATAGACCAAATTAAATCAGCAATATTGGCGATCGAATATTTGAATAAGATATTATTCCTAAGTTTTCAAATACTCCAAATAATTGTCATCCAAACAAATCCTTCCTTCCCTTTTCTAAATTTGAACTTAACTGAACTTCTACAACAAAGAACAAATCTTCTCCAAAAAGATCCTTCAAACCTCAACTATAAACCTTGCCAAATTTACACCTCATGTCAAACCTTCTTAGAGACCTGACAATTAAACAATAAGTGTTTAAAGTTCCCCTCTTACTAAAAACATATAACACAACAAAGGTCACGATGACTTGTTAAGACCCCACGCCTTCCTAATTTATCTTTACTCGAAAGTCTATTGAGAAAAGTTCCCCAACCAAAAACTTTTATCCCGAAAAGGAGATGCAGTTTCCATTACCTATTTAGAGCTTCTGTCTTTCTTTCAACTTTTTCCTCCAAAATGTATCCACTTGCAAAAACCTCATATCCTGACTTAACTGTGTACCCAACTGAAGGATCTGACAGCCGCGCGAAACTATCCTCCTTACCTCTGATCGGACCAACATCCTCTAACATAACGAAAAATTGTGAAATTTTGGTATGCAATTAAGGCACCGAAAACCCCCTCAGACCAAAAACTCCTTCACTCCCACTTGCTATTACTGCACTTCCCCATAGTTTCCACCACATTTTCCTTTTTTGAACTTAACTACTAAAGATATGTAAACAAAGAACAAAGTTTGGAACCTCCACACCAAACAATTTTCCAAAACCGAACTGAGTTCCCTCTACCCATGGATAACTTCAATTTTTTTGCAAAAACAAAGTTATCAATAATCGTCCTCTTAGTAGTCGTGATAAGATCCTTCCATCAAGTAGAATCTGGATTCTTTCCTCCTCTGAAGACACTTGTCAGGATATGATGATTTATATTGCATAAATTGCCTTCAAAATCTCCCTTCATAACGACTTTTTCTCCTCTAGGATCCTCCACTTTCATTTGTGTAACAGAGCAAAATTGACTGTTAAAAGGGTGTGTATTTCCTTTATCGTTTCCACAGGGATTGATGTGATACTACCGCCGTTCTACAATTTAGTGTATTTTGAGCTAAGGTTGGGTAATAGTTTGGTAACATTAAATGTAAAGAGCATGAAAGGTAAATAAAAACAATAAAATAGGGTTTGAAAACGATTTGAGAAAATTGTGCCAAGATTAGTGTTCATTAGTTTGCTTCATATGTACTCTAATAATCATGTATATGAACCTATTAATGATTAAAACAACCACGTATCCTCTCGATACCGTTTATCTCTAAAGCAATATCATGAATATTATCATATTAACCGTCAGATGATCTCTCATGCCGACAATCAACATGATAATCTTTAAAAACTCGATACAAGTGATTATCAACTCACAAATCTATCTCTAGAGTTTGTTTATTGATAGATGAATATCCTTTAGGTCAAGATTTGAAACATATCTCTCAATAGTGATCCAAAACAACAAATAGGACATAAATAACAAGATATTCACCATATATTAATCATTAACCAAGTTCATAGGATTAAAAAAAATACATATTTACAAACTAACTACCTCTAATCTTGACACAAGATGAAACTTAGCTCTTCATAGCCATGGAAGCTTCACCAACTAGTAACAAACCAAGATTTAGTAGCATCCAACTCAAGAAAGATGAAGAAAGATGCTTAGAAATCTTGAAATTATAGTTGAAATGGTTTTTCAATTCTCTTCTACTTTGCCCTAACTTGTGGTATAAAATTATATTATGAAAAAGTTGGTAAACATCTCTCAAAATATCATCTTAAGTGCCTAAACGCAAGTGGCTAAAAAGTAGGTCCGCTAAGCAGCCTAGGTCCGCTAAGCGGATAACACAAAATATCTCTTTTGTCTTCAGCTTCCGCTTAGCGGGATGGCTCCGCTAAGCGGACGCAAAATGAGGATTCGCTTCTGCCAAGCCTCGCTTCAAGCGAGGTTATTGAATCTTGGGGGCATAAGCGCGCTTGTGGTCCGCTAAGCGGACCTACTGATACAAGTCTTCTTCTTTTAGCCTCCAAACCTCTTTCCAAGCTCATTCCATCAAAGCCTTTCAATCCAAGCTTGCCAAAATCATCAATACCTATATAAAGATAAAAGAAAAGTCATAAAACTTAACTTATGTACAACCTAAACAAAATGTTATTCATTTACATAATATCATATTAAAAGGAATCAAAACTTGGTGAAAGAGTTAAGAAATACCACAAAATCTATTAACACAATATGTACAAATAGAATTCTAACATTGACCTCCTCGATTCTCTTCACTCCTAGCCCCTTAATTGAAACGATCTACAAATACTGCTCTAGACAACCCAATGAGTTCTTATTTAATTCTCACTTGCTCCCCAAAGAATATTTGTTTAATATTTTAAATTTCTCTTCATACATTCGTCGGCGCTTTGTAGAAAGAAAACATGAATATAGATTAGTTGCTTAGAACATATTTGACGAGGGTGATCCTACCTCATAGGGATAGCATTTTTACTTTCCAAGAAGCAAGACTGGATTTGATTTTGTCCAAAAGAGGAGTCCACATGCTAATTCTCATTGGATTAGCCACTATAGAAATACCAAGGAAGCTAAAAGAACTGTATTCCTATAAGATAAGAAATTAGCAGTAACATCCAAGAAATGTTTGCTAATGTTGACATCAATGACTCTTCTTTTGTTGAAGTTAACCCCCAAGCCTGAAGCTATCTCGAAACATATAAGGATATCTTTAATAAACCATAGATTGTTCCAACTCCATTCCCTTATCAACAAAGTATCAGCTACAAACTATAAGACATCAATTGAGACACTTTATTGGAATCTAAAGCCTTTGAATGCTTCCACCTCAATATCCTTCCTCACTAAACCATCCAAGCCTTCAACACCAATAAAAAAATTAAATGGGATAAATGATATTGTTGCCTTAATCCCCTGCTAACTTTGAAATCAATAGTGGGATTCTCGTTCACCAAGACAGACATCTGACTAGAAAAGATTGTTACTTCCATACAATTCATCCATAAATCACTGAATCTTATTCTCCACAACATATATCTAAGGAACTCTCAAGTAACCATATCGTACGCCTTCTCGAAATCAACCTTGAAAAGTAAGTAATATGTCTTTACTCTAGTTGCATAATCCAAGAACTCATTTGCAACTATGACACCATTCAAGAGTTGTCTACCGAGAACAAACGCAAATTGGTTGTTAGTTATCAAAAACCCCAACACCCTTTTCAATCTAGAAGCCAACAACTTGGAGAAAACTTTATACATGCACCCAATTAAGCATATAGGATAATAGTCACCAAGCCCAATAAGAACTTGAGGCTTAGGAATCAAAGTTAAAAAAGAAGATGTTATCGATTTAGAAAGTTTAGCCTTCACATGGAAATCTTTGAAGAGCCTGACAAAACCATCCTTTATAAAATGCCAACACTTCCTGATAAAAGCCAGGTTATACATATTCGGACATGGGCTTTTCGACCACTCGCACCCCCATAATGCATCAGTGATTTGCAGTTCAATGAAGATTTCCTCCAACATACAAGGAAAGACCAATGAGAAACTAGCTTTGACCTGATACTAGCAACTATTGCTGGTGTTGAGCCTTTGGGCCATACAATTCTACCGTGAAGGTTATGCTGGCAGGCTTGGAGGCCAAGCTTGTATTCCTCCTTTGAGATGGTGACTGCAATCATGTTCCCTTTCAAACAAGGTATCAAAAACTAGCTTTGTGGTATATTGCAGACATTAGAAACTACATTTGCGAATATTTTTGTACGTATCGGTTGGATCGGATTGTTAGATTGGATTGTCGGTTGTTTCCTTTCTTGATTTTTGATATTCTCATCCTCGAATATTCTAGGTTTAGTTTGATTGGGTAAGATTTCAGGGAAGAGAAGAGAGGTATCCTCCATAGTAGAGAGACCATGAAGAAAGCAAGGTGAATGATTAGGTCAAGAGCAGGAGCTCCATTTTTGTACCGTTGTGTGTCTCGTGTGATGTCACTGTATTTACTTATTTGTATTCATAACAAGAATGGAAAAATAATACACTATACTTTACTCTTTTTTTGTTGGATTTAATTTTTATTTAAATGTTGATCACATAGAAATTATTATTATTTATTTATTGCATTTGATCAATTAAAAAGAACAAACAAAAATGCTAGTAATTTTAGCTTTTATTGTATTTGTGTCTATTTTCAATTTTTATATTGAATATATTTTACCGTTATCTTCTATTTTATGTATGTAATCTTGTAATTAAAATGTCTATAACGTTTGTTACATGACCACAAAAATTCTCATAACACTTATTCATTTTGTGTATCATTTGGCATTTAACGTTGTTAAATAAATTTGATGTCAAATCATGAATTTTAATACATTGAATGTAAAAGATATCATACCCTTCATGCATTTTGTATTTCTCTTAATCATGCTCATTATTATCACGCATTTTAAAAAGGGTAATGTTAACTTGTGTTGTTATGTCGCATGTTAAAGACATTATAATTAAAAAAATTAAATATAATAAAATTATATTTAAAATTTTAAAAAAATAAATACACGCGTTTCAAAAGAATATATCTATAAATAGTTTATTAACTTGTGTCCTTGAGATACATGTTAACATTTGTTTTTATAAAAATATGAGTGTTTTTTTAAGTTGGGAAAATCTCAAAATTTAATTAACAAATAAAGTTACTAGAAAAAAATCTGGAATTTTTTTCATAAGTTCGAAAAATATGAAACCTTTAAATACTAAATAACATTACGAAGAAAAAACTGGCAAAATCTCAACCGTGTTTGAGTAATATCATCCTTTAACCTTCAATTTGCAAGGGAACTTCACTGTTGATCTCTTTCATTCTTTTCTTTTTTTGGTGACTTTTTCTTTTTTTTGATGACACCAGTAAGGTAGCAGATGAAAAACTAAAAGAAAAATAGTAACAATAGACACTTATAAAGGGAAGAGCTTCTCTAATTCTAGTTAATACCCTTCTTTATTAATGAAAAAACTGAATAAAAATTGCAAATTAAAATTCAAACTCTGATGAGTTGCCTCCCAATAAGCGTTTGTTTAAGGTCATTAGCTTTGAAAACATGGAAATCTCTCGGATCTTTTATTTCTACAATACCATTTGCAACACCTTATTCATAATAAATGGACAACACCGTCTTGATTTTAACTTTCCTGAAAACAACTTTAGTCGAGAGTTGTACAACAAAACTTGATGTCCTAATTGAAACTCTTTTCTCACCAAATTCTTATCATGATACCTTTTGGTTATTTCTTTATAAATCATAACATTCTCATATTCTCTCAGTTTAATCTCTTCTAACTCGTCCGGCTTTAACAATCTCTTTTGTCTTGATGCTTTTTCATCGAAATTCAAGAACTTGACTGCCCAACATACTTTATGTTCCAACTCAACTGGTAGATGACAAGCCTTCCCATAAACCAACATATTTACGGACAATCTAAGGTGTGTCTTAAATGTTATTCTATATGCCTATGGAGCATCATATAACTTTTTGACCAATCCTTTTTGGATGTAGATATCATCTTTTTTAAGATTTGCTTAGGGTGCTAATTCAAAAATTCTACTTGTCCACATGTTTGAAGGTGATATGATGCGGATACTTTATGCTTCACATTATATTTGGCCAACACACTCTCCAAGTATTTGTTGCAAAAGTGTGTCCCCTCATAATTGAATAACGACGGTTTATGCATCATTAGCGACACAAGCTATTGCTTCAACCCATTTAGTGACATAATCAACACAAACCAAAATGTAAACTTTAGATTTAGATGCGGGAAAGGGACCCGTGAAGTCACTTCCCAAGCAATCAAAAGGTTCAATTTCTATTATACCTATAAGCGACATTTCATCTTGCTTCGAATTGTTACCTATTTTCTGGCACTTTTTGCATTCTTGAACATATGAATTACAATTTTTGAAGGGTACCAGCCACTAGAAACTGCTTTGAATTATCTTTGTTGATGTTCTTTTTCCACTATGATGGCCTCCATAAGCTGAGTTATGGTAGTGCCACATAATGTGTCTAACTTATTTTCCTGCAACACATCTACATATCAAACTGTAAGCAATAACCTTAAATAGATAAGGCTTATCCCACATATAATGGTTAGCCTCTTTGTATAAATGTTTTTTTCTACTGTCAAGTATAAACCAAGGTCGTTCCATGATTTACATCAAATGTCGATCTGAGAAATCTTCATTGATGCTCTTTTCCTTCTTAGTTACTTTCTCATTCTCTAGATGAGATAAGTGATCTGCTACAACATTCTTAACATATTTCTTGTCTCTTCATTCTAAGTCGAAATCATGTAGCAATAATATCCATCAAAGTAACCTTGACTTTGAATCCCCTTTGTTGAGAATGTACCTCAATGCTGCATGATCTCTAAAAACAACTACTTTGGGACCAATCAGATATGACCAAAAACTTTCCAAAGCAAATACTACGGCTAGTAATTCCTTAGGATGCAGATGGTAACTGGTTTGACAAGTGTATTGCTTGCAAAGTTGGGAGACGAACATATTTAGACTTTTGGAGGGATTGTTGGATTGGGGCTGAACCTCTATGTCGTCAATTTCTTGTCTTGTTTAATTTTTTGTAGGGGCAGATTGAAAATTGGTGATTATGGTTATTGGCTTAATGAGGCTTGGATATGGAATCTCGTTGGCTTAACCAATGAGCCGTTGCTGGAACCATCAACGTGCGATCATGGCGTTCAGTTGGGTTGGCTTGTGTAGGTTTAATTCTGGCGTTGATATTATTGATCATTTGTTGGCTTTTGACTTCACCTTGTGAGGGAGATCAGAGAAAAATTATAAAATTCTTATTTTATTAGTTGTTGTTAGGGTTTTGGGGTTGATAAAAAATTATACTCTTTTTAATAGTGCGAAGCAATGGGTCCGTGATATTGTTGTGGTGGCGAAATCGCTATCTTGGAATTGGTTTTGAGCTAGATTTAAGGGTCAGCTTTTATTGTGTTAAAGTAGATTGGGTGATAAATCTTTTAGGTTGTTTGAGTTAGTTCTATCTCTCATTGAACTCTAGATTTCACTCTCCAAAAGGAATCTTCAATGTCAAGAGCTTTCAAGAGATCAGTTTGAGCTTGAAGCTTCTACAACTTGAGGACTTTATCACAATTAGAGCTTTGAATATGGGTCTGAATTTGGTCAAGCTTCACTTCGACATTCTTAACATGGAATGTAACATAACCAAAGTTGTAGTAGTTCTAATTCCTTAACTTGCTTTTGAGCATTTGGAATTTACAATTCAACGCGTACATGGGACAACCAATAATGTTTTGATTCTGACAAGATTCCGTCAAAGGTTTACATCCCTCACGAAGAGACCATATCTTAAGAAATTTGAACAAAGAAACAACTATGTGATTGTTGAATTGAAACTCGAAGAGGACCGTAAAATGGTCTGACTTGAGTTTGGTTAGAGTAGTAACTAAATAAGAGTCCAAGCATCCAACCAAAGTTGGTTGCAATTGCCTTTAATTCTCCAATCGTCTCTCAACGTAAAAAGGAGGAGATCTCTTGCTAAACCAAGTGAAAGTTGCTCTTTTGGTAGGAAGATGAATGAAATTGTTGGTTCCGAACCTGTTATAAAAGTCTTGCATAAGATATTTCACAGGGGTTCTACTTCCTCTATGCTTATGCACTTCAATAATGATGTTGAAATCCCCTAAGAAAGACCAAGGCAGATGGTAATTGTCATGTACAAGTTGGAGTCCACTCCAAAAATCCCTACGCTTGTATTGATTAGTCCCCATATTTAGGTTCACTGAACCAGAAGCCCTAACCCTTTGCATATCCTCGACACTAGAGAAATTGCAGTAGTAGTATCCCTTTCCAAGAGACAACACACCTCAATTTTTCATATTAGACCACATAAAAACTAATTTTTTCCTTAGATCAAATTCAACTAACAGTGTCATACCTTTCAGCCATAAAACCCTACCATGTAGGTTGTTTTTGCATTCTTCTAGTTCAGATTTATACTCATATTCTATAATGGTGATCAAAAGCCTATTGCCTTTAACGATTACTTAGGCCTAGGGGAGTTGAGAAGGAGGAATGTCACAAACTCCCTTTAGTTACTGTGAGAAAGATTTAGAAGGATCTTTAACAAACTCACTTAAGGGATGAAGCGCTGAAGGCGAAACATCTGAGCAGATTTTCGAAAATATGGTTAAGAGATCTATGAAAATTTGATGTCTTATTGCACATGAGATTATTTTTGTTGAAAGTCATTTATTCCCACACATCAAATTATTTAATATTTTAAACTCTTCTATTCAGTGTTTTAAAAACCAGACCGGTCATCGAACCGGTGAGGGTACTGGGTCACTGGTTTATCGGTCGAACCACTGGGTCACTGGTCGAACCGCACGACCAAACCGGATTAAACCGGATAACTCGGTTGAATAGACCTGTCATTATATAGGTATAAAACCGGTCGAACCGGATGATTCAGTCTCTAAAAAAATATAACTAGCTTTTAAATTTTTTAAAAATATCATATCATAAATTCACAATTTCATAACTTAAATTCAAATTTTAAACAAAGGTATCACACATAACAAAATAGTAAAAAATTACAAAGTCTAATTGCAAACTAAGTCTAATTACAACATAATCTAAACAAAGTCTAATTAAACATAATCTAATTGAATAGTTTATAACAAAATAACTCCAATGTGTACCAAATTTAATTCAAAATAGGATCCTCCTAAAAAGAAAATCAAATAAAATTCAATATGTTTATGCTATTTAAGAAAATTTATTAGCAAAGATAACAAATAGACAATAAAGTTTTTAATTTGTCACTAACAAAAAAAAACTATGTGAGAATGCTATTTAAGTAATACACTACTAAATATATTAAAAAAAAAAGTTAAAAAAAAAAGTTTAAAAGAAATGTTAAAAAAAAGTTTAAAAAAAAAGTTAAAAAAAATTTTAAAAAAAAAAGAAAAAAAAAAGCAATTAAACCGCCGGTTTTCCGGTTTTCACCGGTTTTCACCGGTTTGATGGCATATCCGATCCAACTTTTGAACCAGACCGGTTACCTGGCCGGTTCCCGGTTCGACCGGCCGGTCCGGTCCGGTTTTTAAAACACTGCTTCTATTAGTTTTTCACAACAGATATATTAAATTAATTTGATGGTTTGAAAGATCAATTTAAAAAAAAAACTAAACATTTTTAAGAGACCGTAAAATAGAAAAAATAGATTTAAAAAATGAGTATAATGGATATACACTAACATTATAAAATATTAAAAAAAAAAGTTTGAATGAATATTAAAAAAATTTAAAATAAAAAATAATTTAATTAAATACATAATAAATTAATAATAATTGGTTGACGAATAAAATTTATTGTTCATCACCCTTTTCTCTTTAAAAATTTGTGGATTTCTCATATCACCCCATGACCTTCTTACGCACCACCGAATTGACCAAATTGCCCTCATGCTTCCGTAGATGCATCTCTGAAAGCACCTTTTTTTTATTTTAACTTTGTTTTGTTCCGTAGATACACATACAAAAGCCTTCCGTAGATGCATATACGGAAGTAAATAAAACCCAGAACAACAACATTTGTAACGATAAAACATCCATTCATTAAAATCAACATTGATTAAAAGATACATCGAAATTTCCAACAGAAAATTAAGAAAACTAGAAATTACAACAGTTAAAACAATGTCATCAGATCCATGAGTCATTAGAATGGAATCAATATCGCCTTCCACTTCATCCCACTAACGTTCCTTTTCTCCGGTCTCAGACGAGGTTCTTGTTCTAAGCCTCTTAATCCTTCTAATGACTTTGTCGGGTTTGTACTCCCCCTCTAAAATATACATCAGAGTCCTTTTGAGTTGGTCGAAGGAATGAATATTCCAAAATTTAACCGGCAGGGGAGGGTTACCGGAAGAGAAAATAACATGCCCATCCTTTATGCGATAAACCGGTTCAGGTTCGGGACGCTTGGATGATGTTCGCTGCCATGAACACAATCTTATGCGAGACATTTTTGTGTTTGTGTTTAGGGTTTGTGTTTGTGTATAATAATACAACCCTAGAAACTCCAAATTTATAGAAACATTTGGTGATTATGGACCACACAATGTTTGTCACAAAACTTTTTGTAGATATATCCACAGAAAGGTCATAGATTTCTTCGTTCCGTAGATGCATCTACAGTAAAAATCTGTAATTTTCAATATCAGATCCTTTCGTAGATACATCTACGAAAGCTTTGCTGTTAGTTTTTCTAACAGAACAGAAGGCAGTAGCAACAACATTTTAAAGCACAACAACATAAACACTTTGAAACACATAGACACAAACACATAAACACAAAAAAGGATTATATTGCAATGTTATACAGTGAATATATTACACTTTGAAACTAGATAAAAACATCAAAAGAACTGTCGCCAACTAAATCTATTGGAGGTTCTAATCTTGACTTTTCGACAATTGATTCCTTTTCGATGTTGTTCAACCTTTCGAAATTGTGCATCCTATCCACAAAACGATCCGGCCACGTATCGACAGTCTCAGTATGATGAAGTGCCCATTCCGGTGACGTAGGTGGTATGAGGCATACCAGTTTCAAGTAAACTGGCACAAAATGTTTTGATTTTGCGAGCCATCCAACACACATCATACGATCATCAAAATTTGTAGGAGGTGCGGTGCAGAGCGGAAAAAAGGTTTCCGAAAAACCATATCGTGTCAAATCAATGCATATCATGTCATATGCGCATGCAATAAGATGTCCCATTTCCGAGAATCTCATCCATTATGAAATCGGTGCGTAAGCGCCCAACCATGTAACAAGAGCTTCGCTCACGGATTCAAATTTTGTTGCGTCTCTAAATACCCGCGTGTACGAGTCTTTATGGTTCATTAACTCTTCGATAAGTTCAAGACGAACAAGCTTATGGTCATCCTCTCCCTTACCAAGCAAAGCCGATACGACCCATAACCCATAATTACCGCCCCTAACCACATTGACGATCCGATCGATGTATTTGTGCATAAAAACTGACATCTCGTCGATGAATGGAATATTTGGAGCAATATGTACCTCTTCGGTGGATGGTACACCTACCATCTCAAATAATGGGAGTTGATACTTGTTGATCTTGTAGGTAGAATCAAGGATGAGCACTGTCGGGAAAGTGTTGAACAACTTTATCGAATCCGGATGAGTCCAAAAAATATCTCGGACCATAACCTTGTCATCGCAAGTTCTGTACCACAACACGTATTTGGTAGCATCTAACATTTTCAACAATTGTTGCATCTCACTCCTATCTCCCCTAACCGCCTTAGTATTGTGGTACCGTTGATTATACACTTGTCTTATATTCGATACATTGCCGGGTTCTTCCTTTTCAATGTGGCAAGTATATTTTTCGGTTAGACAAGATTCAAGAACATGTCTTTAATAGATGTCTTCTCTTCCAGATTGAGCCGACAAACACTAGGATGTCCTTGTAATTTTGCGCACAAATCATGGTTATAAAAACCACAAATAATAGAGCATCTCCACTTCTTGCTAGTCAACATGTAACAACGAATCTTAAATGGACACTCGCATTTTCTAGTACCCGTGTCGTGTCTTTTAAAATTCCTTAGAGGACGATGGTATTTCCCTCTTCTTTCGCACATCATTGTTACAAACGGGTTTCTTCTTGCCGTACCATTATCTGATCTTCCTATTACCACACCAAAACCAAGGTTGGTTCCATTCCTACAAATCCATGTTAGCATGCTTTCACGATCATCAAAGTCTTCATTGCTACTAAAGTCACCTCCGACATCTACCATCTTTGTGACTACCCCATCAACACTTGTACAAACATCGACTAAAGGAGCTAATTCTCTTGGAATATTATCGGAGTGCACCATACCTATTTGCAAACAATTGGCAAAATAACACAAAATTACATAACTGCTGGAAAAAACAACTAAGTGATTGTTCCATATATGCACCTACGAAAGTGTTCTTCATCAACACGTTCCGTAGATGCATCTACGGAAGCGGCGTAACTTTTTTGTAGAAAATTAATTGCTAGTTTATTTTACTTCTGTAGATGCATTTACGAAAAAAATCATTTTTTTTAAAGAAATAAAATGCTTCTCGAAGCACATCCACGAAAATCGAGGACAAAAATGAAAATTTACCTTATGGCCAAGAGTTTCTAGAAATTTACAAAAATTAATGAAGCATGCAATTCTTTGACTTTGATATAAAAAACATTGAATAATAACAAAAAGAAATTAGACATTTCAATAATCTCACATTTCATTACATAAGCAAAAGAAAGCGAAGCATTATTCTCTCATCGTCGCGATCTCTCTTCCTCGCTCATTCAACCCTATCTTTCGATCTCCGTTTTCCACTCAGGTTAACCTCTCAAATTCCCTTCTCCATCATTTTCACCCATTTCTCTTCCAATCTCATAGCTTTTAATCTCGCAATTTTTCATTTCTGTCATTATTATTATTGCGGTTGCTTTGAAACGAAATCGATCTATTACTCGATTTATAGTATTGTTGATGAAATTTTGATTTGTCAAATTAGGTTTGAATTTAGGATTAGGTAATCATGTTTGGTGTTGCGAGGCGAAGGGTTGCTTCTGGCGGCACATCTTCGGTGAGAAATCGATTTTGTTATTCTATTTGATGATGATGGATTTTGTTTGTTGTTAATCTATGGATTGTGAAGCTGTAGAGTGATTTAAGTGAAATCTGACACATGCGTTGTGTATACTTTCAGTTGCTGAAATTAAGGTCTGGCCCTGCTAGGGTTTCTTCCGTTTTGGAAAAAGAGGTATTTTTCTGTTCCCTAATGTTTGGATATTGTTATTATTTTTCCGTCCTGTAAGATGCTGATGGTTACCTGAGTGATGTTTTTGAGATGTGTTTTTGATGTATATTTTGATTAAAAGTGTATCTTTGGTTTTGTGGTGATAAAAATTGACGTTGAGTGAATTGATTACAGCTAAAAATGAGTTGAAGATGAATTGGTTTATGTGTGGAATATGGATACATTGATTAAAACAATTTGAGTGTAAAAATCAAACTAGAATAAAGAACTATAATTTATGGCTTTAAGTTATAATCAATTTTGGAGATAAAGTTAATTATACTGCAGAGAAACGAGAATGTCAAAAATGAGTTTTACTACTCTAGAATCAATTTTGCTGAACTGTTGTGGTTGTATTGATAAAAAAGAATCTTAACTTTAAGTATTGGAAGACAACCATCCCGTGTTTTTTGTTGCGGTTTGAAAATGATACCTATGTATGTGGTTTCTGGATTTTTCTGCGGTTTGAAAAAAAATTAGCCAAAGTTCATTGTTGTTTAATGGTTCTCTGTGATGCTGTTTGAGTTTTGTCCTAGTTCTCTTCCGTGATGATGTTTGTGTTTTGTTGAATTTATTTTCCGATTTAAATGTGTTAGGCTAAGGATTTCCCTTTTTGATGCTGTTTGAGTTCTGCCCGAGTTCTCTTCCGTGAAGATGTTTGTGTTTTGTTGAATTTATTTTCCGATTTAAATGTGTTAGGGTAAGGATTTCCCTTTTCGCCTAACAGATTAGTAAAGCATGCTATTTGCTAATTCATATAAAGCTTTTATATGAACTGTCTACATTTTCCACCCGATACTGCTTAAAGCCTTAGAATACAGACTATACACATACATATTTCTTGGGATAATCTTGTTGGGTATGGAGGATGCCCTATTACCGTTATTTCCTTTCAATTTTTATATTTTATTCTCTATATTTAGTTTTTCTTTCTCTAAAAAATTTAAATTTATTGGAATGGTTAGTGTACATGCTAATGTTGTTTTAACTATGTTTTTGTTACCTTAAGCAAGTATGTCCGAATATTTTTTTTCATTCTCACTGAGTGTTTTCATTGTTTTGTACGTTGAACTTTTTAGTCAAGTCCGGGAGGGTTCTTACAGCAATTTTTATTTACTATGTTTAACAGATTGCATTAAGCTCAGGAAGCTGTGGGAATGTTCGAAATTTCAGTCACATAACACCTGGTATTATTTGTGCTTCTTTTTTAATTTAAATTTGTTAGCTGATACAAACTTTAAGATTTATGTGATTGGGCAATTTATCTCACCATCTATTTTATGTTGCAGGACGCTTGATTAATTCCAAACCAACAAGGTTAGTGGTTCCTTTATTAGTCACACGCTTTACCTATTGCTTTAGGATGTTTAATAAAAACATGTTGGCTCAAGACTAGAAAAGATATCTATAGCAATATTTAATAATAGTAATATTTAAGTGGCTGAAGTCGGGAAAAATAAGGTTAAGCTCTTCAACAACTTTCTAATGTCAAAATTAGGTTTGGACTTTGGAGACTTCAATAGCATATGTTTTAAATAAAGTTCTAGAATGAAAATAAAATAATTTGCATACATTTCCCATTGTCAAACCAAATAGGCTATTCCGGGGAACAAACTGAAATTAGCAGTAATAAATTTAGTTGTTAGAAAATGAAATAATGAAAATGTTCTAAAAAATAAGCAAACCCTAAATTTTCATTATTTTATGAATAAAAACGAAACTCTAGATCTGTTTGAGTACTGCTCTGATAACCTTATTGCTATGCAGGGATGTCTTTCATCAGGAGGTTTCCATTCAAACATGGAGGCGTTCATTTTCTTCGGATAATGGTGAGATATCAACATGACTGTCAGTTTGTCATTTAGCTACCTGTATAATTCAAGTTTATCTTGTTCATAAAAGATAATTGCTCATGCATTGTGGTTATGGTGAGAATTTTAGCTTTTATGGAAGAGGAATGTTTCACAATAATCTACGGCTATGATGATAGAGTATTATTGCACACATGTATTTTTGAAATTTACTTACTGTATAACTGATTTATTGTAATACAATTTAGAATGTATTATTTGTTTGAAAAGGTAGCGTATTTCTATCCACTGCTGTATAGAAGAATGGTAACCTTGACTGGATCATGAATTTTCAGAATTATGATCAAAATGCAGTTTGCATGTGTGCATTTTGCCACTACTACATATATCTCTGAAATTGTTGAATATTCTAAAGTGCAGTTTCATTTTATTAGTCAAGAGTCCAGAGTTATGGATATAGGACCGAATTGTCCAGTGAATGCTATTATTTGATAGAGCATAGCTTTACTCTGGCATTTATGTTCTTTAATTGACTTGTTCTGTTTTCCCTTTCTATTGCTGATCTTTTTAAATATCAAATATCATTTTTATTTGTGATAAAGGAGATACTGTTGACGTTGTGGTGCCTCCATTGGCTGAATCCATCGAAGATGGGACTCTTGCGAAATTTCTGAAAAGTATGTTAACCAACTCCTTGTATACGTTTCATTACCGTTACTGGTTTTTTTAGTGGTTATTGGTGATTGACTTCACATTGTTTTGATGTATGAGAGCAGGGCCTGGTGACAGGGTTGCTGCTGATGAACCCATTGCTCAAATTGAAACAGATAAGGTATTATGTTGATACAACATGCAAATGTTTTTTTGAAGGATTTGGATGGTTATATGTCAGTTAACTTTTCTTTTTTCCTAAGCAATAATTAACACCATCTTCCTACTCCTGTATTAGGTGACAATTGACGTTTCAAGTCCTGAGTCAGGTGTTATTCTGAAGGTACTGTTTACTAGGTCCAGAACATTTGTACTCCCACCTTTGATGTCAAAAGTTATTACTCTCTCCTTTCTTTCTTGTTTTAATTAAATTTGTTCATGTGTTCTATTTAATGATTTGCAGCTTCTAGCCAATGAAGGTGATACTGTTGAGCCAGGTCACAAGATAGCAATCATATCAAGGTCTGCTGATGCTACTCACGTTGCGCCATCTGAGTCAGCACCTGAAAAGCCTGCTCCCAAGCCAACTCCAAAAGCTAGTGAACCCGAGGAGAAGAAAGCTCCTAAAGTTGAAACTGCTACAAAAGAGAAGCCTAAAGCACCTGCTCCTCAAAGCTCTCCATCTGAGCCACAACTTCCTCCTAAGGAAAGAGAAAGACGAGTGAGTTGTTTATACTTTGTGATTGTTATATCTACTGGCTGAGTTTTGCTTAGCAACTTTCTTATTTTAATATCTTCCTTTACTATCAAAGGTTCCTATGACAAGGATTAGGAAACGGGTTGCTACACGGTTGAAAGATTCCCAAAACACATATGCTATGTTGACAACCTTCAATGAAGTTGATATGTAAGTTTTGTTGACTGTCAAATTGTAGCAGAAGTTTTGAATATTGCCTCAAGCTTTAGGTTTTTTCATGTGCAAATACACTATTATGCATTATTTGGTGATGCTTACTTTGAATTAAAATATTGGAAACTGTGGGCACGATCCTTGTGGTACACAACAGTCTAAATTTATTGTTACTATACTTGTAATAATTGCCTTATACTGAATAACCATTCACTCTCACACTGTTTGCTCTGCGTTTTATGATAGGTCTAATTTAATGAAACTCCGTGCTGATTATAAGGATGCTTTTGTTGAAAAGCATGGAGTCAAATTGGGACTTATGTCTGGATTTATCAAAGTACGCTTTCAAACTATAGAATTATAGAGCTAATGCGCATTCTTTCTTTCATAAAAAATTATCTTCACGTACTTCTTTGGTTTCTATGTTAGGCTGCTGTCAATGCACTTCAACATCAACCGATTATAAATGCCGTCATTGATGGGGATGATATTATATACAGAGATTATATTGATATCAGCATAGCTGTTGGAACTCCAAAGGTTTTTATGAGTCACCTCAACCTTTACTCATTTCTATGTTTTATTATGTAGAGAAATTTTAATGGATGGATTGAAGGAGCTAGTCAAGTAGATTTTCTCATTTGCATTTTTTGCTTGGCCATAAGTATTATGTCATTAAACTTCAATTGCCTTTCCAGGGACTTGTTGTGCCAGTTATCCGGAATGCTGATACAATGAACTTTGCGGATATAGAGAAACAGATCAATACTTTTGCAAAGAAGGCTAATGCTGGAACTTTATCAATTGATGAGATGGCTGGAGGCACTCTAACAATATCAAATGGCGGTGTTTATGGCAGTCTTTTAAGTACCCCTATTATCAACCCTCCTCAGGTTTGCATGTTCTGCTTAGGCGGCAATTTTGTGCATTTTTTTTGTGTACCCCTTTTACTTGCCATTGCTTTCTTTTTCTTTTTAACTGACGCCAAATAACTGTTGGCAATTTTGTCATTTTTTCCCAAAGAAAGCTCCTCATGCAGCTGTTGTGTTTTGCAGTCGGCAATCTTGGGTATGCATTCGATTGTGAGCCGTCCATCTGTTGTTGGAGGAGTGGTTGTTCCAAGGCCACTGATGTACATTGCTCTAACATATGATCATAGAATCATTGATGGAAGAGAGGCAGTGTTCTTTCTGCGACGCATCAAAGATACTGTGGAGGACCCTCGCAGGCTTTTGCTCGACATATAAACTGAATCTCAAAGTCGTTAAAAGTAAATTAAACCTCTTAGAATTCTATTACCATAATGGGCACCCCTTTGTTTGGCTCTTGAATTGCGGCGTGGTTTACAGTATTTATATTCATTGAGCAAGTTCTTTAGGATCAAATCTCAGTTTATCTGACAAACTCAGCATGTTTGTACTTTCCTTTCACCTATTCCCTCAAAAAATTGAGGGTCCACAGTTTTTGGCTCATAAATTGTATGAAACGACTTCTAAGCATATTACGGATTCCCTGAAGTAATACTGCTGTTTAAGTTCATGGTACAATTTGCTACTATAATTTTGCAATAAAAGAAATTTTTTGAACATTTCTCAGGTAAGGCTCTTCTTGTAACAAGTCCAGGGGTTTTATATAAATTTCATGTGTTGGTATGTTTTATACTACATGCTCCTTTTCAAGAACACAAACCACCCAGGTGCATTTTATTGATGGTACGGTCGAAGTCACAACCTGTTTTGCTGGTATACACAACTAATATTACATCCTAGTGTAAAATCTACTTCTCATAACTATATTACAATAACATCCCTTCCAATGAATCGGTTAATCTGCTACAATACTCTACAGTTAGGGAGATTAACATCCCTTACAATAACATGATGCTACTATACTCTATAGTTAGGGAGATATTTTCTATAACTTGAGCAGTACTTTTGCCTTCAGACCTCTCCTCTTATTTTCCTGTTGTAGACTAAAGTGAACCTAATATAATTTTATACTACCTTGATCTACTGTAACTGCATTTGTACTGAACTGGAATTTGCTATTTATATACACAATTATGAGGCTCTTGCTATGCGCACTGTCCACGTTCCTAGCGCGCCTGCCCTTCTTTTCCAAATCTACCCATCCAAATTTTCTTCTTTAGCAAGCAATGCTTGCATTTCTTCTATGCATCCTTGGCCACCTTTTCTCGTCCATCGCACCATCCCTTCGACTAGTGAGCTAACCCTTGCTTCACCAATAAGTAGTTGAAATTGGATGTTCCATTTATCCATGTCATCACGCACTTCGCACGCATATGCTGGGCCTAGCGAGCTCGGTTTCTTCAGGGTTTTATTTTGGCCTATTTTTTGCACGGTGAATTTTGGTTTTCTAGTTCTTTTCACTTGTTTTTTATTAATGCATACAAGAAAAGTCCAAACAACTGTTTCCCCACTTTTTATAGTTAAATCAAGAGTTTTTGTAACAATTGTTTGTGAAATAAGTCAATAAGTGCTTACATATTTAACGTAAATCTTGCACTTATCAGTTAGAATGAAAAATTTAGATATAAAATAGTTAACAACCATTAAGAGACAATCATAATCCATTAGATACTCGATTAGGCATCATCTAATGAATTAGGCTATAAATCTAATCGATTATACATCTTGAAAAATGTTTTCCTAATCAAGCAGATAATCCCCTAATAAACTTGCTAGGCTCGAAAAGCATTTTTATGTTATTTTAATTATAATGTAGGAGACTTCTCAATGCTTTAAGTGTGTGTGATTTATCCATAATACTTCTAAAAGTGCCTTGTGTCTTAAAAAGACACTGATCAGTCAATCAGACACGATCAAGCGAGATTTCATACTTCATGTCTTTCACACTACGAAGCTTTAAGTCTTTGTATCATTATCTTTGATTTTAACATCACACAAGAACCTTGAGTTTTCTTGAAGAGGCTTGATATCCATGTTAGTTACCATCATCTGAGATGTTGAAAGTTTAAACCACTAGTTATCATAAAAACTAAGTCTTTACTTGATAGTCATTGGACCCTAGGGTTGACTTTGAACAAATGCATTTAGCTTGATTTAGGAGAATAACTTGATCAATCACCTTGGGCATTTTTGACCACTTGAGCTAGTTTTAGAAATTGCATGACTTCAAGTGTTGTCATCATCAAAACATCAAAACTAAGCAGTTGCTAAAGTGTTGTCATCATCAAAATCATACATCATCAAAACTAAATAGTTGCTGATTGACTTGTATCTTGCTATTCATAAGCTTCACCATCTTGGATTAATTATTGATTGGATAGGTAAGCACATAGATCCACAACTTGAACATCATTAAGTTTACTAACTTTAAAGGAACCAAAACTATTTATGCACCAAAGATAAAAAAACCCGATTTTCTTTCGCAAGAATGTTTTGATACGTCAAGGGAAAATTGTCAAATAAGATCAAGCTGTCCCAAGAAATCCAAATATTTGTTGCATATTAGAAGATATGGTTCCAATATTGAAATCTTTGCAAAGAATATCTGTAAGGAAGAAATGGATTCTAAAATTTCAACTTGTATCAAATGGTTTAGGGAACAACAAAAGAAAGAAAATTTGGTTTGGTGCAAAAAGAACCAAATGAAAAAAGTCCTCTAAAATTTATTTTTAAAATAGGTAATTCACTTGGTGGAGAATGCCCTCAGAAAACTCTGATTATTCTTCTAACAAGTGCTTAGATTATCATACTTTCAACATACTTATTTTTCTACTAATCGTTTCTTCAAAAATGAAATTTTGAACAAAAAGGGGTTAAAAACCAAAAGGGTAGGTACCAAAAGAAACATGGGCATTATAATCTTTCCCAAGACCAAAAATATCAAGGATCTGAATTTCTTACCTCTTAACTGACTAGACCTAAGGGTTAATTGATTTAAAAGGAAAAAATTGTTACCGTTTTATGATGCCAATAAAAAATTGATTAAAATTACAAGCTTAATCCATTAAATCATTGTAAACCATACAAAAGTGTTGGTGTGCAGTCTCAACCATCCGTTTAAACAACATAAATGAAAAGGAAAATAATAAGCCTACCATATTTTCATGGGTGCCATAAAAATTCGATCCATCATATTTTCTAAGAATATGATTTTAACACATACCAGATAACTCGATATATATATATATATATATATATATATATATATATATATATATATATATATATATATATATATATATATATATATATATATATATATATATATATATATGAGGAGGGATCAAATTACACCCGAAGAGTTACACCACGAGTTACACTCGTTCAATAACTACATCTCGAATTAATATTTTTTAAATTCAACCGTTGGATTGAAACATAATATCATATAGATCATACCTATAAAGTTTGAGCTTAATCTATAATGATTTACTATGTCATTGAATTACATCAAAATTAACGCCATATGAAAGCTCATTTTGACGTTAATCTTTGGATATCTTGATGATATAGTAAATCATTATAGATTAAGCTCAAATTTTATAAGTATGATCTATATGATATTATGTTTCAATCTAACGGTTGAATTTAAAAAATATTAATTCGAGATGTAGTTATTGAACGAGTGTAACTCGTGGTGTAACTCTTCGGGTGTAATTTGATCCCTCCTCATATATATATATATATATATATATATATATATATATATATATATATATATATATATATATATATATATATATATATATATATATATATATAAATTCGTAATTTTTCATAAAAAATGTTAAGATTTGATCTGGATTTTCCAAATAGCTACCGAATTTGTTAGGTTTTACAAAGTCGTGATGAACATTTTACTGTAAAAATTTGTGAGAGCTAAATTATGATTGGGTCAATAATGGCATTTTCAAAATATATGAGAGTGTCAGGTAAAACTATTGGGGTGTCAAGTAAATTCCCTTTTAATTTGCCGCACCCTCCATTTTAACCGTCCTTTTCCATTTTTTGGTATTACAAACCTAAGCTTTAGAAGAACATAAACTTAATTTTTATATATTGTTCTCACATAATCTTAATATTAAATTAACATATCAAAATAAATTAATCCATTGATTTAATTGATACACATTACAATATCATTCAAAAGTACATAATAATTATTTAAATTCTTATAATATGAGTATAAATTATTCCATTGGAGGAAGTACTGGGGGTGGGGCTAGATAAGCAAAGTTAGTAGCACACATACCATATCGACATAATCTTCCAATAGGACATATCCTTCCACATCCACCACAATTCAAAGGACTTAAATTTATGTTTACGCATAAACGGTTACAACATTGCCAATTAAATGGACAATTTACACCACACATCCCACAATTATTTCTATCGTTTGCAATATCCACACATCGGTTTCCACAACATATACTTCTTGGTGGAAATATTCCAGTGCTACATATCCATGGTCTTGTACTGCAATCAGGTGATTCTTCATTCACATCAACTTCCTCGACCACAATATTGATGGAATTTTTGTTCACTCCATCATTTGGAATTGAAACAAAATGATCTCCATCAATTTTGATTAACAACACTAGAAACAATGTCACAACTATTGCAAATTGTGTTGCTAAAGTACTCATTGTGAAAACTTGTGAGAAACTTAGGATTTTGATAAGTGTATATATAGTGCAAGTACTTACCTATGTTACCCATAACATACATAACTTTTGTAACAAGCCTTGAAGAACATGTTTTTCTTACATGCATGCATGACATTGACAACTTTGGACGGTGACCTTAATTTTTGTTTGGTTGTTTTAACTTTTGATGATGCAGACACTAAAAAACAATTAAAACAAAAAGTTAGAGCTTTTGTGTGATACGTGACTTAGCGAGAATGTTTTGTGAAAACTTAAAACACACACAAACTTCGACAATGCTGCATGGTGAGCATGTTTACTGAAATTTATATTTTTTCTATAATTTATTTAACATAAAAATATAATATTTTATTTAAAAGACTTATTTTTTTCCTGAAAATAAAAAATGGAAAATAATTAACATATTTTAATAGAATGTTTTTTTTTCTGAAAATTAGAAATTGTATTTCTTAAACATTTTTTTTATTGAAATAGTTATAACATTCTTTTAGAAAAAATATAAATTTTAGAAAACACGCTCACCATGCAGCATTGTCAATGTTTGTGTGTGTTCTAAGTTTTCACACAACATTCTTGCTAAGTCACGTATTACACAAAAGCTTTAACTTTTTGTTTTAATTGTCTTTTAGTGTCTGCATCATCAAAAGTTAAAACAAACACACAAAAATTAAGGTCACCGTCCAAGGTTGCCAATGTCATGCATGCATGTAAGAAAAACATGTTCATCAAGGCTTGTTACAAAAGTTATGTATATTATGGGTCACAGAGGTAAGTACTTGCACTATATATACACTTATCAAAATCCTAAGTTTCTCACAAGTTTTCACAATGAGTACTCTAGCAACACAATTTGCAATAGTTGTGACATTGCTTCTAGTGTTGTTAATCAAAATAGAGGGAGATCATTCTGTTTCAATTCCAAATGATGAAAATTCCATCAATATTATGGTCGAGGAAGTTGATGTGAATGAAGAGTCACCTGATTGCAGTACAAGACCATGGATATGTAGCACTGGAACATTTCCACCAAAAAGTATATGTTGTGGAAACCGATGTGTGGATATTGCAAACGATAGAAACAATTGTGGGATGTGTGGTGTAAATTGTCCACTTAATTGGCAATGTTGTAACCGTTTATGCGTAAACATAAATTTAAGTCCTTTGAATTGTGGTGGATGTGGAAGGATATGTCCTATTGGAAGGTTATGTCGATATGGTATGTGTGCTACTAACTTTGCCTATCCATCCCCACCCCCACCCCCACTACTTCCTCCAATGAAGTAATTTATACTCATGTTATAAGAATTTTAATAATTAATATTATGTACTTTTGAATGATATTGTAATGTGTATCAATTATATCAATGGATTACTTTATTTTGACATGTTAATGTAACATTAAGGTAATGTGAAAACAATATATACAAATTAAGTTTATGTTTTTCTTTAGCTTAGGTTTTTAATACCATAAAATGGAAAAGGACGGTTAAAATGGAGGGCGCGAATTCTAAATTTTGACCCAACCTACAAAATATGGCTGATTAAAGGGGAATTTACTTGATACCCTAATAGTTTCACCTGACACCCCCATATATTTGAAAATGCCATAATTGATCAATTCATAATTTATCTCACAAAATTTGAAAATAAAATGTTCATCGCGACTATGTAAAAACTAACAAATTCGATAGCTATTTGGAAAATTGGGTTCAAATCTTAATATTTTTTAATGAAAATTTACAAATTTAACTTGATATTCTTAGAAAATCGGTGGATCGAATTTTTATGGCACCCATGAAAATCCGGTAGGCTTGTTACTTTTCTTTTCATTTTTGTTGTTTAAATGGATGGTTGAGATTGCACACAAACACTTTTGTATGGTTGACACTGGTTTAATGGATTAAGCCTTTAATGTTAATCGATTTATGATTGGCCTTCTAAAATGGTCGTTATTTTTCCGATTTTAATCGATTAAAAAAATTAGATTTATTTGATTAATTAGCACGCGATCCGAAGTTCAAACTGCCTTAATCAATTAACCCTTAGGTCTAGTCAGCTAAGAGGTAAAAAATTCAGCTCATTGATTCTTTTGGGCTTGGAAAGGATTTTAAGGCCCATATTTCTTTTGATACCTCCCCCTTTTGGTTTTTGACCCCTTTTTGTTCAAAATTTCATTTTTCAAGAAACGATTGGTAGGAAAATAAATATGTTGAAAGTGTGATAATTTTTCGGACTTATTAGAAGAATAATCACAATTTTTTGAGTTCATTCTCTACCAAGTAAATTACCTATTTTAACAATAAAATTTAGAGAATTTTTTCCGTCACGTTCTTTCCGCACCAAACTAACTTTTCTTTCTTTTGCAGTTCTCTCAACCAATTGATACAAGCGGAAATTTTAGAATCCATTTCTTCCTTACATATATATTATTTGCTAAGATTTCAAGATTGGAGCCATATCTTCTAATAGACAACAAATCTTTGGATATATTCTTGGGATAACTTGATTTTATTCCTTTTAGATTTTCTTTTCGAAGATTTTAAGCTGCAAACTCATTCAAACTCAATATGTTAATGAGAGTTATTTTGAAAAGTTTGAATTTTTCAACTCCTTCAATTAAATGAGTTGATGTGTTCTGCAAGTGCATGAAAATATCGTAGTAATGAAAAAGATTATCGAACCCGTAGGGACCAAATCTCAACCTACCGTTATCTACTGTTACTGTGTAAATCCAAGGCGATGACTGATAGTTTTGAGTGGAAAAAGAACTAAACTAAGCTTTATAAACAAATTATAAGACGAGAGACCGAAATGCAATCCTCATTAGCCTACAATACTTGCAATGTCGTTTTATTTTATAATTAAATTGGGGCAATGTTTTCTTATAGTAAAAGAATCAATGTTTTCACATAATCGGAACTGCGTTTAGCCTAAAATTTATTCTGCCGCTTTCGTGTGTCAGCATTGTTAAAGTGCAAAACCATTTTTGAAAATCAATTACTTTTAATTATTTGAAAAGTTATTTTAGAGTGAAAAATAAGTTTAAAGGTATTACCGGCTTTTGCAATCTAATACCATATTTTAACCGCATAAACATTTGCTTTTGTGTATCAGTTTATGTTCTTAGAATCCCTTTTGAAAATAGTTATTTTTGCAAATCAATTAAAAGATGCTTTCACAACGCTTAAAAGCAAAAACTAATTTTTAGATACATGTTTTGTTCTTTTGAATCGGAATCGGTATCTCTAAGTTATGCTTTCGCAGTAAATATTTCAATTAAACATAAACTAAATACTAGTCTCTAAAATAATCCCAATTTATCATAATTTTTACGACTTAACTGCGAACACCGTCAACACGACGATCCTCACATTTCGGACTTTAAAGATTTAGCTGGACAAATACATTACGTTACTCTATTGAAATTAATATGCATACATATACCAAACATATTAATCATAATGAATATAATAATATAAAATTAACACATGCAAAGTAGTACTAATGATGTAAAGTGACATAACATAATATAGAAAGACATAGATTACACATACTAAGAATAACTTGATGCAAAAACTGGAACTGAAAAACTTTTGAATAAGTTTCTGGAGAAAGTATGCCGACACGATTATACTACAAATGATCCAAATCTTTCATGTGAAACTTATGAATCTAACTCTAAAGTGCAACAATTCCTTAGTGTGAGAAAAAGTTATTTTTACAAAAGTGATTTTCTGCCTAACAATTAATTCTAAAAAAATCCGATCATTAAAACTGAAAACTAAAGTCTATTTATAGAGTTAAATCTGGTAGAAAGTGTCCTGAAATCGTGTAGGAGGAGTGGAGAAAGTTATGGAAGGTGGGAGAAAACTGAAACACATTTATGCTATTTTTTGGGGCTCAAAGTCCATGGCGGACGCCATGGCCTAATGGCGAATGCCATGAGTGTTGAATATTGAACGTGGTCCTCTTCAAGTCCATGGCGGACGCCATGATTTCAAAACTATGATTTCTTGGCTTTTCTTGTATTTCTAGTGGCGTCCATGGCTGCCACGTCATGGCAAACTCTATGGTGAATGCTATGAGTGCAAAGTTTTCATATTTTATCCATTTTTTGTCGTTTTCGTCTAGTTTTCTCGCGTAGAGTCTCCTAAGTGTTAAATACCTGAAACCAACACAAACTACCAACATACCACAATAAAAAGTGACAAAACAACATAAAATGCTATGTGAATCGAGTCTGAAAATGCGATGTTTTGTAGTTATCACGAGTCTAAGAAGTTTTATCTACAACATACCTGAAGATATGTTTTAAAGCTAGTAAACTATTATGCACAAGTCTATGCTACAAGGATGGGGTAATCACAACTCAGACATGTAAAGCTCAAATTTCTCCTTCTATGGAAGATTTTTGTTGTTATTTGTGATGTACCCTGGACTGGATCTCTCTACACTTCTAAGTCCCCTAGTAAGGTGGAACATTTTTATTTTCTGTCTTCTTTTCAATCACTTCTAATTAACCCATGTGGTTGCATGTATAATCAAGAAGTGATCCAAAATAGTAATGCCTCTTAACTACTAAAGATAGCTCAAGCGGTCAAAGATGCACAAGGTATTTGATTAAGTTATTCCTTAAAATCAATCTTAAGAATTAGGGTTTATGATCACCAATGATATCTAAACAAGTTTATGATGTTGGTGACTAACGTGAAATTTCAAGCCTATCCACAAGAAGATTCAAGTGAAGTTCTTATTTGATTGTTACATCCGTCAAAATGACTTGAAGCTTTAGAGTGTGAAAGAGAGAAAGTGTGAAAGATCGATGACCATGTCTATTTGAATGGTCAGAGTATTGTAAAGATACAAGGGCGTTTTTGGAAATGTTATGGCTAAATCACACACACACTAAAAATTATTTATAAGCCTATCTTTTTTAATTAAAATTAGCAAACATGTTTTTGGAGCCTAGCCGATTGAATTGGAAATTGTTAAATTGATCAGGACATGTTTTTGAATTGTCTTATGGTTGGAGAAAATATCAAATCAATTAGATGAGGGAGGATCAAGTCTACAATCGAGTATAATAGTCTCTTAATAATTTGTAATGTCTCTCTATCAAAACCTTTCATATTGGGCATAAATGAATGATTATTTGAAGTACCTCGATTAGACTTAGGACCTAATAGATGTGGTGAGTTAATTGGCCCATTAATTGTTTTTCTAATTTTAACCATTTCTTGGCCTATAAATAAAAAGACTCTACCATTTCAAAACATCCATAAAACTTGAAATATCTCATTGGAAATTATTCTTGAGTAAATCATTCTTTCTTATGAAGTAGTTATTTTAGTTGGAGATAAATAAGTGTAAAAGCTCTTTTTGAGATCAGTATAAGTCTTCATTTGCTTCGTGAGCTCCACCATTAAATAAAATCTCTTTTGGGTTCGTGAATAATAACTAAAGAAAAATCTTCAAAACGATTCTTGAGCTCAGCCTGGTCAAAATCTCCAATGGTTCGAGATTAGTATGGTATAAAATCTCACGTGGTTTCAGAGTTTAGCATGTATAAAAGCTCAGTAGGTTCAAGATTAACCATATAAAGATCGCAATTTAATTCGTGGTCAACCCGTGTAAAATTTCTGTTAAGTTTGGAGGATAGCCAAATCAAAATCCCGTCTTGGTGTGGCTTAGAGACTAATCGCTCAAATCTCGAATTGTTGTTTAACATGAAGACCAATTGCTTTATTCCTAAGTTTATTGTATGATTGGAAGTTAGCTTGAAACTTCATTTCCTTGTATAAGGGGGTCGATGGGCTTAACCTTCTAAAATCTCTCAAGCGTTATTGGATACTCTCAAGATCAGTTCTTGGGATAGGAGTAAGTGACTTCCTTAAGACCGAACCTCTAAAAATTTATGGTGTTATCTCTCTTTCCTTAAGTCTTTTATTTTTTGTTTAATTTTTGCTGCATATTCAAATGATTTATTTAAAATGTTTTCAAACTCTTTTTTAGAAGATTTTGTTTTGAACTACTGTTTTTCAAACCTCAACAATTAACCTCCCTCTTGTGCATGGAGCCACATGTTCAACAAGTGGTATTAAAGCCTAACTCATGTTTAAAGAGTAATCATCTCATGAGGAGTATGACTTCTAACATTATTTTTAACAAGAGGATTTTTCTAAACACAACTCCACCGTTTAATGGCGATAGATTTGAATTATGGAAAGATAGATTTAAAATATTCCCCCAAAGTCTCAAATTTGAGTTGTTGGAAACTATAATCTATGGTCTATTTATCCTTATTCACCATGTAAATGGTAAAGTAGTAGATAAACCAAATTTTCATTGGACCGCAGAGGAAATAAAAAAGGTTTGAAATTGATTTTACAACTAAAATTAGTTATGTCCTTAGATGAACATCAATTCTTTTAAATCCATAATTGTAAATTTGCCAAGGAATATGTGGGACACACTTGAAATGATTTATGAATTTTCTCTAATTATAGAACAAGAGCAAATGAAGACACAAGTTGAAGAAGATGGTTGATTTGTTTGTGAATTTTCTTCAATCCTTATAAATTCTATAAATCATATTAGAACCTCCGTTACTAACAAATATCTAAGAATTAATAATTGGAATTAGAAACTTGATCCAATTCTTAAATCGGTAGATAAGAATGCTTAAAAATTTCATAAAAATTCAAGGAGGAAGAAATCATCAAGAAGTTGAATGAATTGATTCAATGTTAAAGGAAGAATGCTTAAGCTCAAATCTAGAAGCATCTCTATCAACATCATCGACAGACTCCTATGAAGATAAATCAATCCTAGTAATATCCTTTGAAAGAACAATCATGGTGGTTAAACAATCCTCATAGAATTCAACATCAAATGGAAGAACTCAATCATTAAGAGAATATGAAGATGAAGTCTCATCTAATGGAATAATCAAGAAAATAAAGGATAAAGAGGTCTCAAAGAGAAATATAGTCAGAGACTCAACTTCAAGGAGAAATCTCAAAGAATCAATCTCTAGTAGAAATCTTCAAAGAATCCTCTTCCAAAGAAGATAAAGTTTGTCTGAAAGCATCACATGAAGAATATGAATATGAGGTGACAAATCTATCATACAAGCAATGTTTTATATTAAGCGCTAAGTTAATCGGAAAAAAATGACAAGATGAAAAAGTGTAACTTAGATCTTAAAAATTATCTTGAGTTTCTAGAAAAGAGCAATGAAACACTTAAGCATTAAATAACTATTATTAGAAACATAGCTGGAACATGTGAGACTAGTGTCTCTATGAAAAGGAAGTAAAAGATTTGCATGGACCTTTTTTTTCTATTTAATTTCTACTACATATTCAAACATTTTTACTAAAATTATTTCAAACTCTGCTTTAGAAGATAGTTATGTTTTAAACTATCATTTTTCAAACCTCCATAATTCAACCCTCTTGTGTATGGAGTCACATGTTAAACACATGTCTCATATTTCCTTCTACTATAGAATTTATGGCTGCCTGTGTGCTAATCCCTCAAAAGTTTAGTATTGGACAAGTGTCAAAAACCAGTGTAAAGAGCTTCTCAACCTCGACAATAGGCACCAAGAAATAAATTTAAGCCTGGAGGACTTCTATCATGAAATATGCCAAACTACTACTACTAAAGAAATGCTTAATAACTTAATAAAAAACCAACAAGTGCACCCAGGGAGTATGAACCAAATGGCTAGCGAAGTTTCCTTTATGGAATGCAACCTAGATGACTCCATAAGACCTATTCCTCTTGTATTTTTTGGTGATGTTAATAACATATAGTTGCATTTTCTTCTTCTTCTTCTTCTTCTTGTTGTTGTTGTTGTTGTTGTTATTTTTTGTGTTTAACTGATTTGCTTTTGCATCCATTATTTAATCCTCTCATATTCCTAATATATGAATTATGTTTTTCTTATATGTGTAATATTTGTTCTACATGGTATTTATTCGTCTTCTTTATGTTTACAGCTTTTTTGATAATGCGAAAGGAAGAGAAATATAATATCAGGGGAGTATATTATACTCTCTTTATTCGTGAGAGGGAGTTTAACAAATCTATTCTCTTATCAATATTTTTTCTGTTTTACCACCTGTCGCGGCGGGAATAATTGGGAGATTAAGCTATTGATTAACTTAACTCACATGTAAAGCAAGAGTCACCACTGATCTTTATTGTTTCAAAAGGAATGGGAAAATAACAAATAAAATCCAAAGAAGTTTTAAACTAAAACAAATAAAAGAGAGAAACGGGTATAGGGATTTGTTATGCAAGGGGAAGGTATTAACACCCCTCATACTTGTGGTACTCTACAAGAATCTTTTTGAAAATCTGTGTTAAAACAAAAAAGTTTTGTGCAAAAGATAGATGGAAAATATTTTGGTTTTTATTATGCTCGGCAAGACGTCGCATCTTGTGCCTACATACCTCCTTAGTAAAATGGAGAAGTCAGAGCATTTGTAATTCTGCTAAAAAATAAACATGATGGTTTGTTTTAAATGAAGAAACACTTTGTCATCTTAGAGGAGAAAAATCAGCTAACGAATCTTGAACATGACAACAAGGGGATTCTTTGCATCACAAGTGAAAGAAGGACTCCAACTTGGATAGATATCAACAAGTATGCCACTAACCATTTTAAGTGGAAAATAATAAACTATATCAATCAATATCAAGGGGATAGGTAGGGGTGGCAAACCGGGCCTCTTGCCCCGCCCCTCAGCCTGCCAAAAAGCGAGTGGGGCGGGCAAGCCCGCCAAGTAAAATGGACAGAAAAATCATGCCCGCCTATTTTTTTCCTTTTATTTTTTTAATAGATTAATAGCCTTTTCTTACCTTTCAATTAAATTTTTCACTTATTTTTTAGAATAATTTTTTATAAAGCATATTTTAAACAAATTTTACTTAAAAAAATTTGTATATTTTTACAAATAAATGCATAAAATAAAACCATTAAGAATTTCAATGATTAGAGTTAACTAAAAAAAAGGGCGGGCTTAAGGCGAGACGAGCTTAACGAATAGGTGAGCCGGGAGCGGGCCCAAAATTCTCAACCCAACCTGTCAATTTTTGGCGGGTGCGCGGGCTGGCCCGACGGGCCCTGCCCGTTTTTCAACCCCTAGGGATAGGGGATTACATCTCTACCATGATGATTACTCAAGCCTAATCTTTAGAAAAAGATTTAAAAAAATAAAAGCACCCAAACACAAAAGATTTGAATGAAGTTTTATTATTAAAAGAAGGTTTACAGTTTAAAAACAAAGAAGATTTCAAAAAGCATGGAGAAAGTTTTGAAAATTTAAGAAGAGGGGAAAGAGATGAAGAGACTATCCTAAAGCATAAAGTAAAAACTAAGGCAATAGAAATCTAACCAACAAAGAAGCCAACACTTGACATTAAAACAACATAAGCATTCATTTCCTTTGGATTCAACTCAAACCATAACAAATGAAGCACATGAACAAAATAACTAGAGCTCCAAGATAATAATCCCATTGGCTAAATAATATTAATTTTGTTGCCTCGTGTGAAATTGCCTCATATAAGCATTCAAAACTTTTGTATCAAATAAAACACATGCACATAGGTCTCAAATAAAGGTTTCGAGGGCTAAGGTCCTAATTCTAAGTTCAGAGGTTCAACTCCTTTAGAAAAGGATAGTGGCCATAGTCCAAAGTCCACAATTAAGTCTTCTAAGGTTTTCTCATTTTTAAGTGTCTTACACAAACAAAATAAGATAAAGGCTCAAATGAGCAAAGAGAAAATAAGTGCACAAGTGAGCAAAAGGAAAAAGGCACAAAATTAAAATACAATGAATGGTAAATGACAATAAAGTAAAGAGCGAAAAATAAAGTGCGGAATAATAAATTGCATTAAAGTAAATGTTAGTATAATTATATAGTCAATTGTTAGTATTAGAGATGGTAATTCGATCCGGGACAAATTTAGGGCTATGTTAAGCACTCATAAGTGAACTTATATAAAAGTTGCACCTATCTGAGGCTGGTCAATAACAATCTTTATGTTTAAAAACAAGTTAGAGAAATGGTATGAAAGATCATTCTCTTAAAAATTGCAACACATGTAAAACAAACAAAAAATGATCAAGATAAAGTCAAGGAGCTTATAAGATCATTACATCAATCAAAGTATTCTTAGTACTTAGGACAAACTTATCATCAATCAAAATTAATCAAAGTGATCTCATGATAACCTTAAAGCAGATTTGAAATGATGAATGTTCATCAATACAAATCCAACTCTAATTGAACAAGGACGAATCCTTAAGTCCAATTGATAAAAAGTTAAAGAAGAATGAGATTAAGATAAAGAGGGAGGGGATATAATCAACCATACAATTACAAAATTAAGAAGAATTTCCCTTAATCATTATGGGAATTCACCTTGATGATTCATTAGAGGAATGATAAAACCATAACCTCCACACAACGAATTTCTCAAGGCTTGCACCCATGAGACAAGAGAAAGGAGATGAAGAGGGAAATGATCAAATCAAAGGTGCAAATAAGAGCCAAAATACAAATCACACATCTAAAAAGCAAATAAAATATAACCAAAGATCACCAAAGGTCAAAGACCATCATTGGATCATGTCAGAATTTTTCCAAAATTTTTATATACTCAATAACATTTTTAAAGCATTTAAAATATAAAGAAAATGCGATAAAATATTAAAAATATCAAATGGTCAAATAAAAATGTGGAAAAATATTCGTAAAATAAAAAATAATTCAAAGTATTATTGGTATTTTTTTCATTATTTTTGGAATTAAAATGAAGGAGTTATGAATTTTTAAAAGAAAAAGAAATAAAATTAAAAAAAAAAAACAGAAAATATGGAAAAACAAGGAGCATTATCTATTTCATTAAATGATGTGGACAGATCCAATGGTCATCATCTTATAGCGCATCATAGACCTCAGCCAAAGCAACCACACAACATATACAACATCAACCAATATAATTATTTTAAATGGCGTTTTCTCATTGGTTGAAGATGACACGTAGGTCATCTTCAACCTCTAGCCAAAGATTTCAAAAGGAATCTGCAGGAAATATGAAGGTCTTCAAAAGATAACCAAACAAAATGGTAATAATATCATTGAATTCGTCTAATCAAGATGATCAGAACCATATCTTCGCAAAACATTTATTTAAAGTGTTGCTTACTCGTGTTAGAAAAAACCAGAAAAAGATTTAAAACTAAATTTGAAAACATATGCATCAAAGTGATTCAAAAATGAAAATATACTATGCAGTGAGTATCAGTGAGTCAAGAGCTTCATGTTAGTCACAAGTTTGAGTTGAATTGAAGATGATTTCTACTTGAACAAAGTTCACTTGAAAGCTTCTGAAAATTGAACTAAGGAGCTTCAATGGAGGCACAATTTGGCTTTCTAATGATCTGGTTAGCTTCAATGAAGATCAAGGAAGCTAAGTGATTGGAGGATTTGAGGGATTAAGGTCTGGAAATGAAAAATCAAATTACAAGCTTTAAAATTCAAATGAGATATTTGCAGGGGTATTTTGGCTATCAAAAGCTTCGGAAATGAGAGGAGAATGATCATCTATTTATAGTTGAGCTCATGGAATTAAGAAGCGTGTGAAATGATCATCTTTTGAGTGAATTCGTGTGAAGGTCGAAAGCATGTAATGTGACTTGAAATTCACCAAAACGCAGCCAAAACTTGAGTTTCAAGGCACTGATCATCTTCTGGAAGGTTGTTAAACTTGTTTAGACCAAAATTGAACCTTAATTCCTCAATGATTTAGCTTTTAATCCTTGAAGATGATTTCAAGAGTATATCAAGAAGAGTTCATATCAAAAATAGGCACTAAAAAATGTAGAGAAATGAGCAAGCTATGATTCTTAGAAGTTGATGGAAATTTCTTGAAAACTCCATAGATGACCTATAATATTTTGCAAACTTTCATGATCTTCCACTCAAAATTAGCTCTTGAACTTTGAATATGATTTGAAGTAGATTCACTCAAGATTATTGTGAAAAAAAGTGGGCTCAAAATGATAAAAAATGAGCAAGGTATGAACTTTTGAAGTTGACATAAAAAGAAAGCAAGCAAGGATAATATCGATAAAGATTTGTAAAATAGATTTTTATACAATGCCATGATCAATAAATATTCATATAATCAAAGTAAACTTACATACAAAACTCAACAATAGATAATACAAAGAGAAGAAAAGAGATGAACTGAAAACCCTCACAGTGTCAAGACGATTGTTACAAATTCAACTCCGGATCATTAAGGTGTAGCCCATAAAGTTGTTATCTAAGCCTCTCTACTCCAAAAATGGGTCTGATGGAGTTGAGAGTAAAAATCCCCAAATCCATAACCTAAAAATATATAAAACAATAAATATATAGTGTCTTTAAAAGTGAAATCGTGCTACGCCCATGTAGATTCCGTTTAGCGCGGCCACGGTACAAGCTGGCAAATCCTAGGTAAGCGCGCTGAGCATAGTAGACAAGGCTGAGCGAGCTTTGTGCTATTTTGCTGCTGCCAACTTTAAAAACTCGCATTGGAAAATGGGCTGAGCGGGCTTTGGGCTTCAAGTTGGGCTGAGCGGGCTTTGCATCCAAATTTCCACAAAATGCTCTTCAAAACAAACTTTGCTCTTCTAAGGGTCCAATGCTTCCTACCAAGCAGTAAAACCTACAAAAATTTACCAAAATGATCAAACTAAAAGTTATTTACATGAATAAGCTAAAAATTTCTTATTTACACTAAAACTAAGATTTTAACACTACTTTGCAGTGAAATCAATTGAAAAGCACCACAAAAATATACTAAATATTAACACAATTTGGCCCCTAAAAACTCTCCCTAACTTAGAACTTTGTTTGTCCTCAAACCAAAGTCTCTCCAACCTAAAGAAAGCAAAGAAACATCCAAGAATTCATGCATCAACAAGTTTTGAAAAACGAAAAATAAATGTATGGTTCAAATTCAAAAATACAAAGTAATGCTTACCACTATACTACAATGAGAAAATGAAAATGAAACAAATCCTAAGACAATAGTCATGCCAAACATTCCAAAACAATACATGCTCAATCATGAATCACACCTAGCAAAAACTTCATCAAGGGATGAAAGACACACAAACATGAGAGACTTTACTCTCACCCAAAAATCTTTCAAACAAAAGATTAAATTATATATTCATCCTAACAACTCGTATTGAAAACATAAAAGCAAGAATCACAAGGACTTTCACGGGTTGTAGCGTGGTTTGGTTAAATAATAAGGGTCAATTTCTAAAGGTAATTGAAACAAAATTTTTCCTAGTCCTATGGGAGTTATAATTTTACAAAGGTTCAAGTACAAAAATTCAATCATACTTTTTCTCTTTTCGCAATTGTTACACCAGTTTAGTTCATATAACTTATTAGCACAATTACTTGCTATTTTTCTGTTCCTTTTCCAAGGATTTTCTTTTTCTTCCTTTCTTCTTTCCTTTTCTTTTTTCTCAACCCCTTAGCAATCAACCTTTTCTCCCCAACTTGAATACAACCAAACGTGTAATGTGAATGCTCCCAACATTCTAAGGCAAGTCAAAAATTTAAACCACAAGTTATGGTTGAGGGTTCAAGAAAAAAATTCAGAATCCACTTTAAAATCAATAATGAACTAATTAGTTATATACAAGTTCCAAAAGTTAATCATTAAAATGGATCCTGATACAAGGCTAAAAGGGGGTAAGCAAGTTCTCACTCACTCACTCACTCACTCACTCACTCACTCACTCACTCACAAGGTACGTTACTCTTTGGTCAAGTGGTTGTGCTCAAAATCAAACAAAATGCCTTGATCCTTTTCATGCTTTCATACAATCAACACAAATAAAATATTAAACATAATAAAATCTAGTTAAAGCAATAATGTTGGTCTCCGACATATAGTGAACAATGGAAAACTTCCTCGCATTTGGGGTAAGATCTAAAGTGATTCAATAAAGAACAAGTAGTGCAAAAGAATGAATGACATGGTATTTGTACAAATTACAAGTTTCATATTCATGATATGTTCTAGAAAGCGTATGGCAAACATGTACAAATATACACTATGTAAAAGTATGGAAACACGCACAAATATACACCATATGTACAAAGCTAAAAAATATAGAAACTCTCACAATGCAATTCAAAATCTAAACACCAATAACCGACAACGACCCTGTTTTATTCACTATGGTAAAAAGGCAAGCAAAAGCAAGTATTTTTGTTTTATCGTGTCCACATTGAATAGTGCGAGGGAAAGAATGTCGCTCAATAGTCTCCATGTTTTTTAGCTTGGTTTTGAATGGTTTAAAAGCATAAAATGCGGAAAGTAAAATATATGAGCAAGTAAACAATTCATTCTTTAGAGAGGAGAGAACTCGTCGGATTGGATTTCATTTACCCATCAAATACTTAAATCTACCAATCAGTTGTACGCAACCTAAAACACTTGTCAATATCATCACGTATCACCCACAACAGAGGTTATGTCTAATGCAAAGTTGAGAGAACAACTGTATTGTCTCATTGGTGATGTCTCACGCAACTAAACAACACAGAAGCATTACAAAACGATACTCATAGTAAATATTAGATATAAATCTATTTCTAGAGCTTAGAACCTAATAAATGTTCGTCCTAAATCCGGATCTGAAGAGTATATGTCTATAGCAACTTAAATCCTAACATGAAGTAGGAAAACAAGGATAACATCGATAAAGATTTGTAAAATAGATTTTATACAACTCCACGATCAATAAATATACATATAATCAAAGTAAACTTACATACAAACCCCAACACTAGAGAATACAAAGAGAAGAAAAGAGATGAACCAGAAACTTTAGCGGTCTCAAGACAATTGTTACAAATCCAACTCTGGTTCATGAAGATGTAGCCTCTGATGTTGTTTTCTAAGCCTCTCTACTCCAAAAATGGGTATGATGGAGTTAGGAGTAAAAATCCACAAAACCTTAACCTAATAATTTATGAACAAATGAATATATAGTGTCTCAATGAACAAATGAATATGTAGTTATTAGTGGTTTTCCCAATTACACTTGAAATTGCATTAGGAATTTCTTAAGGATAGAGTAAATATCAGTGGAAAGAAAGATAGTAATAAATAGCAGAAATTAAAAGGATACTGGTTGGAGAGATTAGACCAGAGATTTATCCGTGTTTGAACGAGTGCTGGCCTACTCCTGTCACCAATAAATCTTCTTCAGATTTTGACTAAAACTTTGAGCTTTCATAGGTTATGTGCACGAACCTTTAATAAAAGCTAATTTTTATGATGGTTTATCCCCAACCAACCATGAAGCTTTTACCATAGCTAAGCTAATAAACTAAATAGATATTTTTAAGCTAATCTCAAGAACCAAACATGTATTTTAAGACGGGTTAATCTCAAGAATCAAACTTCATTCTTCAAGAGTATCACACTCTTGAAAGTAATCACAATATCGCTTAACTCAAACAATTTATTCCTGACAAGTAGTGTTTAACTCAAGAGTACTAAGGCAACTTAAGTAAAAGAAAATATTCTTTTATAGAGAGAAGGAGGCAAGAGAGATATATTTCAAATAAAATGAAGGCAAAATACTCTTTTTAGTCCCGTAAGTTAACCTCGGGGTTCATTTTGGTCCCTTAACTTCAAAAATTTTCAAATTGGTCCCTTAACTCTTAAAAAGGTGTCATTTTAGTCCTTTTTGTCATATTAGCGACGAAAAAACTCAAAAATCGCTCGCTAAATCCGTCGCTAATATGCCAAAAAGGACTAAAATGACACCTTTTGAAGAGTTAATGGACCAATATGAAACTTTTTGAGGTTAAGGGACCAAACTGAACTCCGAGGTTAACATACGGGACCAAAAAGAGTATTTTGCCTAAAATGAAAATATCAGAGAAATATTGTAAAATGAAGAAGAGGCGGACCTCCTTTATATAGGAGAATAAAATAAAAAAAGGAAATCATCCATGGGAGGAATTGATGTGCCAATCTATTGGCATCTTGACTCAATTGATTGGAAGCCCTATAATTAATCGATTATGATTTTTAAAAGGAAAGAAAGGATACAAATCCATTATAAGTCGTTATGATGTTGTCCTAATTGTTTGGTTGAACGTTTAGCCCTTCTCCAATCAATTGTCTTAATCCTCCAATTGGCTGGTTCAGAATTTTTATTTACAATCGATTAGCCTAAGTCCTCAATCGATGGGTAGTTCAAAAAAACCTTTTAAAAGATAATGGATATTTTCTTAATCACTTGGATTAGTCTTGAAAATATTTTTGAGATACAAAAAGTTTGGGAGAATATCTTTAAGTGTTCTTATGAGTTTCCTTATAAATTAGGGGTTACTTCCTTACTTCTACAAAACTCTGGCCACTCAGACAAATACAACTTGGTGAACTTTCACACTTCCTCTCTTTCATTACTCAGAGGCTTCAAGATTCTCTGTCAAATGTATCGAATCACCTAGATCTTGTGTCTCTTTTCTTGATGAGGCTTGAGATATTTTTCCATTTGGGTCACCATCATCAGAGAGTTGAAAGATATTGCCTCCGACTTTAATATTTATTGGTGTTATCGTCATCAAAACTTTAGAAAGGATCTTTTGTTGGATCATCAATTTCATACCTGCAAGCACATAGATCCATAATATGTTTATTGATCTCTTTACAAAAAGCACATCCTTGATATGATGGCGTGAGTTTTTCGAGCATAGCACTAGAGGCCGAGTCCCTCAAGCATCACATCATTTGATATTTTGAGTATGTGTAGCTTTTGTTTCCTATTTTTTTCCTATGTAGGCCCTTTTGTAATCATGACTTGTGAGGTATATGAATATGTCTAGACCATGTGGCAAACTGCCTTATTTGGATTTTCTTATAATTACTTTTGTGGTGTTTGTCTTTCATGTCGCCTTGAATGAATAAATTTCTTTCTAGTGCGAGTGCCTAAAACATTACTTGAGTTTCTCTTAGCAAGGATCCTTATGTAAATGTCCATCTTCAACACACCAAGTAGGGAGACAACGATTATTTAGTGAAGGTCCATTGTATAATTTCCTTGTAGGAAGACAAGGATTCTCCAATGCAGGTTCAATGTATAATTTCCTCGTAGGATGACAAAGATCAATCTGCGAATGTCTAGCGTATAATTTCCTCATAGGTCGGAAAAGATCCTTCAATGAAGGTCCAACATATAATTTCTCCGTGGAGTGGAAATGATCATGCAGTGAAGGTACAACATATAATTTTCTCGTAGGGTGACAAGGATCCTTCATTGAAGGTTTACAAGACAATTACATCGCAGGGTGGAAAGGATCTTCCAGTGGAATTCCATCGTATAATTTCCTCGTAGGGAAATAAGGATCTTCTTGTGGAAGTCTAGCATTCATTTCAACGTTTCACCAATACTTTTAAGCACGTGACCCTAAAAAAATTGATATAACTGAAGCAAGAAAAAGAGGGGGGGCCCTCCGTAAAAACCTTTATATACGTAGGGGAAAGAGTGCCTCCCTATTATTTAGAGCGACATAAAGAGTTCTTAAAATGTTACAACGCCATAGATAATAACTTTCCTTATTCCATAATAAAAGTAATTAACTAATATACATTCTAGAATCTGCCAAGCCTTCTGACCTTTCATGCGATCTCACTTGCTAAATCCATTATTTCAATATTAGTTTGTCAATTCGGCTTACTAGAAGACTTTGTTGTTTCTCTATTATTTGAATTGGCATTATGTTTGGTAAAACTAAAATAACAGTAATTAGTTAAGTAGGAATTATACTTGTAAGAGAAAACAGGTTAAAGATCTACTTGACAGAAGAGCATGCTGTGTTGAAGTGTTTCAACATCTGGAAGCAACATGTCAAAGAAGATGTTGAAACATGTTCCATCCGACATCGCGCCAGGGCATATCTTTCAGTTACTTCAGACTTAAGTAATTGACAGATGTAAAATATTACTAACCAATATCATGCAATCATATGTGGTGCAAAGAAGAATTTGAAAGAATCAAATCTGAATATGTTTGAATGAAGACTTTCTAATTTTGGAGATTAATTAGGAAGATTTGATTGAAGACCTATTTTGTAGGAGAATCTTTTGGAGATTTGTAACAACATATTTTTTGTGATTAGAAGCCCAAAACCAGTTGGGTACTGTTGAATGCAGTATAGGTGTGGACCTCCGATTTTTTTAATTCCGGGCCATACCTCTGATCTGTAGAGATACGTGAACTGACTCTTTTTTGTCGCTTAATGCTTTCGCATTTTTGAAAATTCACAGAGTCGCCACCGACCTTTTATTTTATCCAATTAAGGAAAGGTTTATAAAAGAAACAGAAAAAAGACCTTTAAGAAATTCTGGGTAAGGGGGTAGGTTATACAAAGGGAAGGTGTTAGCACCCTTTGTATCCATGGTTATCCATGGGCTCTTAAGTTTGCTTAGCTCACTTGTTTTTCGATCACTTTTCAATTGCTCTGAAATTGCTCATATGTGGTTTCAAATACCTTTGTAATTTGAATTTTGTAATGATCTGTGTGTGGATGTATACAAAATGCTTGTTTATCTTTCGAAAGATGTTTTGAAAAGAACGTTAACTTTGTAATAACCCGTGTTTGGATGTATACAAAGTATTGTCTTTTTTTGAAAGTTTTGAAAAATCAACATTGTATGAGAATTTTGTTTGTTTTGATTTGAGCAAGCAAACTAGGAGGTCTACCCTGAGTTGTAAGGTCTTTATCCTATTTCCTTTAAAAATCTATCCTTTCACCGGATATAAAAGCAAGGTTCGATTTTGTACTCAAAACAGTAGAATTTGACTTTGATTTTGAAAGAATGAGAAAGGATTACCTGAAGAGGTGCAAGTGTGATTGTGATTGGATTCAGATATTTATCTTTGAAGTTAGTGATCTAACGGTTCAATTTTATCTTTGACATACACGCAGTTTATATTTGCGGGAAATTAAAGTACGGAAATGTAAAATGCGGAAAGTAAATCTACGCTATTACATCGATTGTGCAGAAAATGTAAACTAGCCTATTTACATGAATTTGACATCCTATACATTTATCTAGGAATTTAAATTGCAAGAAAAATAAAAGGCATGTTTTTGGATTTTTATGATTTATTTTAATTATAATTAATGCACGATTAATTAAATTAAAATGAAGAAAAATGATGAAAATAGATTAAAACCTAGAAATTAAGTTTAAAATATGTACAAAAATATGTGTCAATTAATTTTAAAACAAAACTAATTTTGTTGGAATTTTTGAAATTGGTTTGAAATTGATTTAAGTTAATTAAAACATAATTATGCAAATAATTATACAAATAATTAAAACTTAAAGATAAAATGATTCAAAATATGTACAAAATTAGTTTATAATATATAAACAATATTTAACACAAAGAACAGTTTTTTTTAGGATTTTTTGATTGGTTAGAATAATTAAGAAGCAAATATATAAATATATACTAATTAATTATACAAAATATTGAAATTTTTGAAGAAAATAAAAATATTTTTATTTCAGAAAATAATATATTATTTTAGAAGTCTAAAAATATTTTTTTGTGTATTTTTTGGATTTTTAAAACTATTTTTAATTAATTTAACAAAGAAATTAAAATAAAATAGAAATATAAAAAGGATACTGATCCTGTGTGAAAATCAATGAAGTCCATAGCATAGGGCTGCTTGTCTGATGCGTTGGATTGGCTTGGAGATTGATCTAAGGGTTCAGATCATGAGGGAGCATGATAGCTATGTGGGAATCAGTGCACATAATTAGTCAGATATTCAAAGTCCACACTGGGACCCACGCTGGCTGACCAGCGAATGAGGAGAAGGAAATCTGCCACGCGTGCAGATAGAAAGGTCAACTTTTGACGGACGAACCACGCTTGGACGCGTGGTCGTCTTCAACCTCCGTCTGCCTTATTTTTTAAACAAATAGCGGGGGTTTTAAACCTCCCCTATTTGTACGTCAGAAATACAACTTTTGGTAGCTTCCCACACCTGCAAAAATAAGCGTTATGAATAAAAATAAAGGACCCAGATCTACTTAAAATCACCTCCTGAACACGATGGTGGTATTAGTTTTGCTATTTGGGCGCTGTATCTATGGATTCGAAGAGGTTGAAGCTTAAGCATGCAAGAACACTTGTTCATGGCATAGAGCTATCCTCACGTGGAAACTCTCATGTTAAAGCCCAGATCTATCCTATGAGGCCTCATGAACTCATTAGAATGATTAGTTTATATTGAGGTTAATTAAATATAGGAAAACGAAAATTGATTATGTATGAATATGAAGAACACTTATGCACGTGATACGACTCTCATGGGACCACACAAAGAGTTTATTCTTACTTTATATGACCTTAGAAGATGATTAGAATGATTGTTTGGTATTGATATTGATTGGAATATTGAATTTGAAAATTACAAAGTATATGGAATTTTTAAGAGATTTGATGAGTTTTCTTGCTATACTCTTGCTATATCTCGTGGGTCTCTTTGTTGTTGATGTATTCCACTTCTTTTATAGGCCAAGGGCTGCTTGGAAGTGAAGCTAAGAGCATTGATTGCTTTGTTGAAAGTTTGATTTTTAAATATTAAAAATCTTTGAAAACTTGACCAAGTCTTGCTCTCCTTCAATGCACTTGCCTTGTACTTCATTTGGCTGCAGAAAAATGGAGATTCTTTGATGAGTCATGCTTGAATTGTAAGCTACCATTTATCCATGCATTTTCCTTTTAATTTTAATCTTAAAATAAGATAAAATCATGCAAAAATGGATAAAAAAAAAGGTATGGGCTTAGTCTTGGTCGTGGGAGGCCCATATCATCATGGAAATGATGTTTGAATGCTGAAAACTTGGCCCCTTTTGGAAAAAATGCAATTTTGAACAATGTTGGTTTCATGCATTTTCCAAAATTTAGCCAACTTTAACAAGGTGTAAATCCTTCAATTTTTGTCATATGAAGGAGATCTTGCACTTTTTGGAAACCTCAAAGAGTCCTCTAACCAATGCCTTTGGCCTCATGTCAAAATGATTTTTGAAGCTCCTTGTGTGCCCTTTTGAAAAAAGTGTCTTTTTGTTGACTTTGAAAATGACCTGTAATGTCTTTGATCATATTTTTCAAATGGTGAATCCAATGACCATGGGATCAATGGCATTTGAAAGATAATTGAATTTCCTTCAAAACAAGCTTTGGTTTGAATTTTTTGGATGAAGGATGAGAGAGTTATGATCAGTCAAAGTTGAGTTGACTTTTCAGGCAAAAACCCTAATTTTGAATCTTAGGGTTTTGTTGATTTTTGATCTTTCCTTGATGAATTATGATCATCCAATGATCAAATGATGAATCCTTTGACAAAATATGGACTTTGACAAAAAATTTCATTTTTGACTGTCTGTTGACTTTTTTGGTCAAACGGGTCGTCTGTTGACTGTTTGAGCTGCTGACGGTGCGTCTGAGTGAATTGAAGTTTGAAAATTTGTATGATGGTACTTTGAGGTATATGGATGTGTATGAAATCCATTTGAGCTCTCAAAAACTTGTTTCTCCTGTAAAAACAAGAAAACCCTAGTCAGGGACTGTTTATGTAGGAGACAGTTAAGCGTACCTGATTTTTGTGCAGTGTTGAGTCTCTGCTAATCGCGTGATATTCAGAGGACTTCTAGAACAAAAATCTTGGAATTTTGAATTGTGAAAGATTGATTTGATTGATGGTACAAAACACTGAGAATTGTACTGCCAGCAGTTTGGCTGTCAGCTGACTGTTCAGGTATTGATGTAGCAGTTAGAGTGAAAAATCAACAGTCAAAGTTAATTTTCTTTTTTGTTGTTTTTTGTTTTTGTTTTATGTGAAAAATGAAAGTTTATTTACATGACTTGTTAGAAAAACACAGACATAATAAATAACTAATATTTACGGTATGCGGGCAAAATTACCGATAATAACCCTGAAAATCATTTAATGCACAGAAAAATGAATATTTGACTGGCAGAAAACACACAAAATATTATCTGAGTAATTAAGCAATATTATGACAAATAGTACAACATTTAATACTGACAGTACAAATATCACATACTATATTGAACAGTACGACGAATAAACGGTACATTTAAGAAATAAGAAATACGGCAAATTTTAAGAATGACGATTGATAACCCATGCTATGAACAATAACATGTAGATGATTGGGAGTGCAACCATTGCAGGTCCACACTCTTCAGGACTATGCAGGCAGAAGAAAGTCATGATCACCGTAGCAATGGTGATGACTGTAAGAAACAGTGTCTCTATCCACTTTTCCATTCTTGTCAGGGAAGAAGAGAAAATAGATATGAGATAGGAATTTGAAAGATGAGTTGGAATTTGATGTGAGATTTTATGGAAGAAAATGAGAGGTATTTATAGAATGGAAAGAAGGAAAGAGACGTTGGGGAATGATGTGATTCCGTACAAAAGGAAAATTTGAGTGGAAGTAAGATTTGAAAGAAAGTGGAGATAGTGTTGGGAAAAAGAGAGATTTGATTTTTTGAAAAAGAGATTTGAAAAGATTTTTGAAAATAATGGAATATAGTACAAAAATTAGTGGGAAACAAAAGATAATAATAATCTACTTGTTACCAGTACAGTCTGAGTTTCCTGATTCTGCGCCTGCAAAAAGATTTAACTCTGTACCAATTGTGTCAGTACTATTTATCTGTAAATAAATAAATAGTATGTGTGAAGTAATAAACAGTATTTGGCGTTTGCGTAAGAATAAATTCAACTGCAAGCCAAATTACTGTATAAGAAAAATTCTAAAAACTAAGTATTTCATATGTCAGGATATTTGTTGAAATAAAAATCCATGATTATATGAGACCCTTAATTTTTAGATTGGAGTTTTCTTGAAAAATATGTGGGCAAATTTTGGGGTATAACAGTTGCCCCTATTCAATCTTCTTAAACCTGAAGAGATTGTCTGAAATCTGAAGGTAGAAGATGATTGAATATTTAGATGCCCTGAAAATTTGCACTTACCTCGATCAGACGAGATGTTGGAAGTTGCATTTGAATGTCGTCTGCGAAATGTTGTTGGCAGATTGAAACATTACCTGAGATGGGCTTTCAGATGCCACCTGGTAAATGGGTTGAGGGTTTGTTCATCAGAATGAATCCATTGATTATATCTTGATGAAGGATTTGAAAGTCTTTGTGTTGACTGTTTCGGAACCGTCCAAGGTTACCGCTTTAAGTCTTGGAAGATAATCGTTACGGAACTTGTCCAAAGTTTTTCCGATTTAGATTTTGGAAGTTGATCATTGTGGACCCGTCTGAGGTATCGCTTTAGATCTGCAAGGTTAAATCATTCTGGAACCGTCTGAGGTATCGCTTTAGATCTGTAATGCTAAATCGTTCTGGAACCGTCTGAGGTACCGCTTTAGATCTGCAATGCTAGATCGTTCTGGAACCGTCTGAGGTATCGCTTTAGATCTGCAATGCTAGATCGTTCTGGAACCGTCTGAGGTATCGCTTTAGATCTGTGATGCTAGATCGTTCTGGAACCGTCTGAGGTATCAACTTTGATCTTTGATGCCTGTTTTTGAGTTGGTAAGAGATCAGAATGAATCTTCGGCTTGATCATATCTGAGAGAACCGTTTATGGCATTCAGATGAATACTGCATGTGATTGAGAACATCTTTGTTGAAGATATCCATCTACCTGAAAAATCAAGTTAGTGATATGCAATGTTTATGATGCATGTAATGTGAGATATTCCCGGAGAAATATGCATGTGATGTTGTGTATGAATATGCGTATGATGCATGATGTATGATGTATGAATATGAAGATGTGAATGTATGAATGTATGAATGTATGAATGTGATGTCAAGCTTCTAATTGGAAAAATAAATTCCCACTAGTCAGCTGGACATGAATGTATTGTGATCGTTGATGATCTTTTGTCTTGCTTGAGTACCCTCGTCTGGGGAAATTCTTTGAGAACCCGGGTATCCCGTTGAAGGATCTTTGACTACTGCTTGGGGAACCAAAGGTAACTGGAAGTTCTGATGCCCTTTCAAATGGGAATGAGGAAGATGCATAATCCTCCGATGCACTATCTGACCAAGTCCGGGTGCGGGGATCACACCTTCTGAAGATAGTAATCTGGAACAAACCTGCTGGGGAATAAGACTTCTTTTGAAGAGAAAATCTTTTTGAGGAATTTGCTGAGAAATGCGTTTCTCTTGGTGATTTCCTTCTGATGGAATGATGTCCAGATGATCGGGACATTTCCTGAATGCTATTCCTGTTTTTCCTGGTAAACATCAATCATATCCAAATGCACATGCTCATTCAAAATTATCATTGGGACGCTTACGTATTTAAACAGAAAAAATGAAAATAGTGATTTTTGAAAGAGCTGCATTGAAAAGAGCCATGATAGGCGGGTTAGCACAGGGAGACAACAATCCTAGAAGTAGGAAACTGTCAGAAAGTTTTGAAAAATATTTATGAAGATAAATAGCTATGTGAAAATGATCCAGTCAAGTTTCAACTCTGCTATTGCCAATCTGTCTTCGAGCATCTCATCCCTCACTTGTTGGAAGAAAGTGATTAGACTGATCAGTGTCTTTGAGGTGTTGAATCTTGATGATGAGTAGGCAGCTGAACGGAACACAGTTGTATGCTTCATTCCCTAACTTTTGCCTAGGCCGCCCTTTCAGGTTTTCAGCCTACCGGGATAGTATTTGTTTAGTCTCTAATTTTTGCCTGGACCGCCCTTTCGGGTTTTCAATCCACCGAGACGCTCATTTTTTTTTGCCTAAGTTGCCCTTTCAGGTTTTCAACTTAGCGAGCTTTTTTTTTTTTTTTTTCTTTTTAAGAGAAGTATTTTTTGACTATGTCAGCATTCACAGGGTGTGGGAAATCCTCGCCATCCATGGTGGTAAGCAACATGGCTCCGCCGGAGAATATTTTCTTGATTATGAATGGTCCCTCATAGGTGGGAGTCCATTTGCCTCTGGGATCACCTTGTGGTAAGATGATGCGTTTGACAACCAAGCCACCAGTTTGGTATGCTTGACTTTTGACTTTTTTGTTGAAGGCTTTGATCATACGCTTTTGGTATAGCTGACCATGACAAATAGCTGCGAGCCTTTTCTCATCAATCAAGTTTATCTGGTCCGACCGTGTTTGAATCCAATCGTCTTCGTCTAGATTGGCTTCTTTCATAATCCTTAGGGAAGGAATCTGAATTTCAATTGGAAGAACTGCCTCCATACCATAGACTAAGGAAAACGGAGTTGCCCCTGTTGAAGTACGCGCAGATGTGCGATAACCATGAAGAGCAAAAGGCAACATCTCATGCCAGTCTTTGTAGGTTACTGTCATTTTTTGTATGATTTTCTTGATGTTCTTGTTGGCAGCTTCCACCGCACCGTTCATCTTTGGTCGATATGGAGAAGAATTATGATGCTTGATCTTGAACTGTGTGCAAAGTTCAGTAATCATTCTGTTGTTTAGATTTGTGCCATTGTCCGTGATAATCCGTTCAGGGATGCCGTACCGACAAATGAGATTGTATTTGATGAACCGGGCTACCACATTTTTGGTGACAGAAGCAAATGAAGCTGCTTCTACCCACTTTGTGAAGTAGTCAATAGCGACCAGGATAAAGCGATGTCCGTTGGAGGCAGTAGGTTTGATTTCTCCAATCATATCAATACCCCACATTGCAAAAGGCCAAGGAGCCGTCAGGACGCTTAATGGAACTGGAGGTACATGTACTTTGTCAGCGTATATCTGGCATTTGTGACATGTTCGGGAGTGACGATGGAAGTCTGTTTCCATGGTAGACCAGTAATAACCTGCTCTAAGGATCTTTTTAGCCATTGTATGTCCACTGGAATGAGTACCGAAGGTACCATTGTGTATTTCTTCCATGATTTGTTCCGCTTCCTTCTTGTTTACACAGCGAAGTAAAGTCGAGTCATGGTTGCGTTTGTATAGGGTTCCATTGCTTAGGAAGAATTTGGAAGCAAACCTCCTTAGAAATTTTCTGTCATTAATGGATGCCCCTTCAGGGTACTCCTGAGCTTCGAGATATCTTTTTACTTCATGGAACCATGGTTTTTCCTCGGTTCCTTCGGTATTGATCTCATTGCAATAGGATGGTTCATCTTGCCTGTAGATGGTGATCATAGGCGCCTCGTTGTCCCACCTGACTTTGAACATGGATGACATGGTAGCTAAAGCATCAGCTAGTTGATTTTCCTCGCGTGGGATGTGTTCGAAAGTGATTTCTTCGAAGTAAAGAATCAAACTCAGCACATATGCTTTGTAAGGAATTAGATTTGGGTGCTTTGTGTCCCATTCCCCTTTGACTTGGTAGATTACCAAGGCCGAGTCTCCGTAGACTTCCAGGAATTTGATTCTTAGATCGATTGCAGCTTTAAGACCTAGAATACATGCTTCGTATTCGGCTATATTGTTAGTGCAATTGAAGCATAACCTGGAAGTGAACGGTGTGTAACTTCCTGCGGGGGAAATGATCACAGCTCCGATGCCATTGCCAAGTGCATTAGAAGCTCCGTCAAAAACCATAGTCCACCGGGATCCTGGATCGGGTCCTTCTTCTGGTCCTGGTTGTTTGTAGTCATTGACTAGCATAATGTCTTCGTCTGGGAAGTCAAAGTTCAATGCTTGATAATCATCCACTGCTTGATGAGCCAGATGATCAGCTACCACACTTCCTTTGATTGCTTTTTGTGAAGTGTATTGAATGTCATATTCTGTCAAGATCATTTGCCATCTCGCTATTCTTCCTGAGAG